>NW_018405542.1:75139-78844 GCF_002113885.1 Mizuhopecten yessoensis
TTAAAAGACTAAGAAAGTGGGAACGTCGTAGTTGACTCCGTTTCTGAGATATTGTGATTTATCTGAAAAACACACCTTTGGCTCAGCGGCGAGCGCCTCGATATTGGTAGCCCATATCTGTGACGTCACACGTTCAACGCTGTCAAAACAGCCCTTAAGGGAAGCTTCGATCGTGCGTACGATATGTGAGCTTTTTAACTACATGTGTGATATATTTTGTCGTCACTTACTTGTGTAGATAATATTTAAAGACTTCATACATATAAATGTTTTTTTTTCACAATTCTATTTATGAAATGAGTTTCCCTGAGGAGGCAAAAAGTGTGTGTTGCATGCTATTTAAATGGAAATGCGTTTTTTTTTTTTAAATAATTTGTTAATACAGTGACTGTAAAAAATATCCTTTCTATTATTAAACTGATCTTTAGAACATTTGATGAACACCTATATATAACACAAAACAATTGATTAAAACATGAGTCAAATTAACGTACCGCACCCCTTTCTTCACAATATGTAGATATACGATTGACAAATGACAAAAAAATGCACCGGAACAATAATTTACTCTCAAATTAAGCAGCAACCCGTGTTTTTTTTTAATCCCAGTCAAAAAACTTGAAACGTTTTTCATTCATTGGATTGCATAAAGAATGAAAAACGTTTCAAGTTTTTTGACTGGGATTAAAAAAAAACACAACATGAGTATGAGTAAAGTGAACGACATTGACCTTGTACTGATTGATACCGGCTTAGTAATCGGAAAAGAAATAGAAATTCTCGGTAAATGCTTTAAGTATAGCTGTTCATAAATACAGTTATCTTTACTGATGATAGACAGTCGAAACCGTATGTTGGTAATAGTATTTTCAACCTAAATGGTGAAACCAGATGAAAGATAGGGTCATTTAATATTTCGAATTAAAGTTGACCTCTTTTGATGACATTGGTGTACATTTTTGTCTTCTTTTTTTTACATCACATCACACTGCCAGATATGTTTTTCCGCTGCAAACGGATCAATTTATAATGGTTCATTATATTAAGAATAGCATTGGGAGAATTTGTATGCCATAATTGTCTTTCAATAGACATATGAGAAATTAGTTTAGCAATATCTAATTTGACTTTCAAGTTTCTACTTAAATTAAAAAATAAATAAAAAAAAAAGGGAAAACAACTATAAGCGTGTTTGTGATCTACAAGAATACAACTAGCCAAAACTTCAGCAGAAACGTACCAATTCACTTTAACAAAAGGTAGAAAATGACATTCATAGAATTTTGACTTCGAATCTGAAAAAAAAAGAACACAAAGATAAATCGATAACGACGATTATAACTGTTCAACCTTTATGAGATGATAGGTTGTTTAAATCACCATTCGTTCGCCTCCCTTTTTCTCATGAAGTACTGGAGAAATGCTTCTTTATTTAATTTGTAAGTCTCCCTTGGTACTTAGATGAGTATTTGGATTTTACAGTTTGACACAAAAACAAGATGACTTTGGATTTGACGATCAATATTGGTAATTATTAGTATTAATGAGAATGAACTGAAGTCTCTATATAGGCTTGTCTGATCTGCTAGTTATTTGTTATGCACGATATCAAATTATTCGTGCTTTTCTTTATACATTATTATAAAATAAGTATGCTAGTACACAGGCAGAACATCTGTCCTTCTTTTAGTTGACAATATCAAAAACCACAGTTTGAATATTTGATGAAAAGTTTAACAAGGTACTGTTGAAATAAATCAATCAAAAGATAAGAGAAAAGGATCAAAGAGAAAACTGCCTATTAGTATTAATAGGATTAATATGCAGATGTTGTTATACGATAACGATTGGACGTTTAAACTAAATACTTTTTAAACAGTTAAAGTGGCTGCCAATAGAAGATCGTTTTGTTTTTAGGAAAGCAGTTATGGCTTACACAATTTTAAATTGGGATACTCTAAGTGTTTAAGCGATATGTTTACCTATGTCAGGGATATGAGTTTTAGAAATACAAGATCCAGTTCCCAACAAGTTTTATATTCCAACTGGTAGAACTAATTATTTTAAACGTTCATTTGTGTACATATGTTNCAGTTTTAGAAATACAAGATCCAGTTCCCAACAAGTTTTATATTCCCACTGGTAGAACTAATTATTTTAAACGTTCATTTGTGTACATATGTTTTGTTTTATTGAATGGATTGGGAGAAAATATTAGAAATGCGAGTAGTGTTGCTGCTTTTAAACGCAAATATCTACAGACTTTCTTCTCAAAACTTTAGTTTGGTACTTACTTTATGATATATCTATTCCATTTTTTTAATATGTATTGTATTTGTGTTTAATATACATGTATTTTAAACTGCAAATGTCTTTCATGTAGCTTCTGTGTATTTTCTGTGATATCTGTAAATATATTGATGCAGGGCCATATTGTAAATAAGACATGTCTAATTATGTATCCATGGATAAAGAAAAATAAAAAAAGATATAAATGATGAATACAAACAAAAATTGTTACATAAAATAAGTTAGGTAGCATGAGGTGAGTATATCAACATTTAGCTGACTTTTGATTCTTACAGTATAAGTTATTCAAATCTATCGATTCAGTGTATAAAAACATGTTTCAAGTATTAGTCTATCATCTCCTAATCTAAATATTGAGAAAGGTAGACATGAACTTTTTTTCGAGGCATGATAGAATTTGAACATGCTGCAATTTAGCCAAAATAGAAGATGAGTTATTTTTTTTTACTTCAATGTCAATTTAAATCACCAAAAAGTAATATTAGAAATGCTATTATCGGAAACCTAGTGTGTTCAAGCTGGTTCAGCTATTATGAGTAAACAATGTAAAGAAATTCAATAAAATGTGAAAATTAATACATTCGGTATTCAATGAAAAAACATTAAATTGAAAAAAAAAATGCTAATAATACTGTTACATGCATGCGTGTAAACACTCCTTTATGGATTATTCTTCGATTGTTAAGTATTGATGTACACATGTATGTTATTCATTTTCAACTTAGGGGCCGGAAGGCCTACGGAATGACGAACATTGAACATTGATGATCCCGGCTTACAAAAACAAAATATTTACTGATATTTGCTATCTTTAAAGCTGTTTGTATCGCAGGGCAAGCCTCAAGTGAGTACTCAGGAAATAAAAACCGGAACAAAGACAAATATATACATAAAAATGTATTTACATAAGCAAAACTAAATAAATAACCTACAAGTATTTACACTCAGTATAACTTTCACTACTTTTCCTACATTAGTTTATATAAATAGCTACAATATCTTCTCATCTGGGACTACAAGCCCGATAAACCAGTTTCCAAGTATACGTTGTTGACTACCAGCAATAACAGCGCCCTGTGTAAGATACAACAAACGGTTCCACGAACCCGATAATTAGCAATCTTCTCTTTCGTGACTTTGTTACAAAGTTACCAGGCTACCAGTTCATCCACTTCCCTGATCAGCGGCTTCCAGTTCGTCCATGCCTTCCTTTGTAATCACATCTTCCAACAGCTGACTTTGACCCTGGTATCTCTATGTGAGGTTTGGTCGGTCCTGATGGTGTAGATCTGGTGACATCATTGCTGGCCTACAGAATTATTCCTGGCCGTCTGCCCATAATATGAAGCTACAGAAATAAACGCATCTTTTGTTTATTTTGCTTCAGTGCGCACC
>NW_018405543.1:0-15119 GCF_002113885.1 Mizuhopecten yessoensis
ACTGAAAATAGCAACACATTACACAAAATACATAGAACACCACACTCTGCAACATGTAACGCCAGCAAATGGACAAACACATACACAAAACACCCTGGGTACATACAAATAGATATTTATACACAAATATAACATTTACTATATATGACAATACAAGTGACCCTGTAACAAAGAAATGAATGGTATTTAAANGTTTAATACCGGCAACCTATTGTAATCACGGTTGTATTTTTCCGGTTTGCCAAGGCAGTTGTTGTGATAGAACTTAGCTTTTGTTTGGTTGATTTATTAAAGTGTTGTTAATTTTAATTCGAATTGTTGAGTTATCCTGTTTCGAAGTATTTCCATACACAAGGCCGTGAGGGCATCGTGACAAACATACCATGTCTCCTGCATACAATACACACACATGGAGACACGTCCTTAAATTACCTTGGCTGTTGATAGGACGTTAAACAAAATTAAACCAAACTAAACAATTATGTCGTTGTCGGTGATTATGTATGCCTTTATAGTCAACGGTGGTTTCACGCTGTACTACAGTAGTGCAGCTATCCCTGACGATACTGTTTTATAGTCGGGTATTGTACTACCTGCTTGTAGGCAAAGAGACAAATAACTTAATATCATAACACCTATAATGAAAATTCCGGGTTAGTGATCGCGGCTTTAAATGTTAATTAATATTGAATGCCACTCTTATTACCTATTTGATGTTTAGATACAATTAAACTATCTGTAATGGCACACATTTATAAATTGCTGAAACGTAGCTGTGTTTATGTTTAATCTAAAGAGTATTATCCAAGCTATATATGTTAGATATATAAATACGAGGTGAGTTACGAAACAACACTACGTGCCTATGTATTCGTATCAATCATGTGTTGAGATACAAAGGTAACAATATGTCAATAAAACAAACCTTACTCGTTTCCTAATTCATTCAGCTTATCTGGGGTAAACCTTAACATCTCTAAAACGATTTTGATTGGTTTGGTTTGTTTTATTTGTCCTATTTACAGTGTATGTGTTTTACGGGCCTCTGTGTATGTTGTGTCCTTTTGATAGGGCGGATCTGATGATGACTTAATAGTGCTACCTCAATGAAATACTATGCCGAAGGCACCCAGTACAGCATCCCGCCCGGTCACGTTATACTAACAACAGATGAACCAGTTCTTGCCATTACCCTTAATGTTGAACGTTAAGCTGGGAATGACAACTACCATTGTAAGGACTTTGGTATGTCCCGGCCTGAAGGCAGAACCCATTGCCTTCCTCACATGGGCGAACGCGATTGAAGCCAATCGTGAGATATTCCCAAGAAAGGCAATACGAAATATAAGATAGATTTTAGTAGAAAGAAATATAAATGTAATGGGTGCAACATATCTGAAACGGTTTTCTACTTGACTCGTTTATTCAGTATCAGATATTAACTATATGATAGCCTTTCACACTTGGACCTAATAAAATGTCCCTTGTACCTTGACTTTAACCAATTCTGTCGAATTACATCGCGGTTCCACTGCGTCAACAAAATCCACAGCATTGGAGAAAAAAGACAGACGATAACCGGCTGACTGGAACTAACCGAAGTTTTATCTGTTTGTTGAAAGTATATCTAAGTTATAGGCACTTTACACAGATGGTATTACCGTCCTCTGTGTGTACACTAGTACTTGTGGTTTTGTCTTGACAAAACGACGCGTGTTATTATTCGTTCAATGAAATACAAGTCTTCTTAAATATATATTGTAGAACATCTCAATACATATAATGATTTACGATTTACACTTAAGTATTTATTTCAAAACACAGATGTTTAAATATCCCTAATTGATCAACGTTTGTTTTGACAATTACAGGTTATGTTTCAGATTTCAAAATATTAAATAATATCGAAACACTCTAAAGCGTTTTACGAATGACTAAGAGTTTTAAATAACTGCGCTTCACGATACGTATCTGGGTCGTTTGTCAAATGATGTCGCAGTATTTCTCTAACCAAAACAGAAGAAGAAGAACAGCAAAATTTCGAATATATTATCTGGTCTCTGTTTATAAGTCTGACTGTGATCAACGAACTGTGACAAAAACATGCGAGTTGAAAGTTCACAGGCAACGGTACAATCATGACACAAAACTACCTGGTATACAGTTGTAAATTAAAAGTAGTATTATTAATCAACGACAATGTAAACAATATTAAAGGATTTAACTTTAGTAAAAAAATCAAAAAAGGTCGGTAATTATTCCCTACTTCATACGAATAAGTATACCGATTCGGAGTCGTATGAAATACGAAAAACAGCGAAGGTCATTTAAACACGTACTCCTATGTGTGAAGTGCATATAACTGTATATGTCTACTGGTGGCATTATGTCGTTGTCGATGATAACGATTTGGTTCGGTTTTATTAGCTCGACTGCCCTTGAGTGAGTTTATGTCAAAGCGCAGCGTCCGTCCATCAACTTTTCATATAAAACGCTACTAGTCCAAAACGGCTTGGTGGATTTTATATAAAATTGTGTCCCCTAGGGCTAAGTATGCTCCAGACTAAATAAGGATAACATCCCTTAATCCCTATGGTAGAAGAAGGATTTTAAAGGTTCTACCTGTATTTCCCCTTTTGGGCCCCGCTTCTCTACCGCCGTTTATACAAAATTGAGTCATCTTGACACCGTGATGCTGTAGACCAAATTAAGTTAAAATCCACGAAGCTGCTCAAGACTATTGACGTTTAAATGAAAAGTTGACGGACGGACGCTTAGCAATAGCATAAGCTTACCTGCCCTTCCGACAGGTGAGCTAAAACGTGTGGAATTAGAAACGTTATACTTTATGCCAGGTTCTAAAGACGTCACGCTTAAAAACAAGGCAGAATCTATTTATAATGGGATATTCAACGGAATTCTCCTGTTTCCTGCTATACTCTATTAGGATTTTGAAACAAATATAAATCAATTGCGTAGGTATGTGAATACCTTACTAAGTCTTGCAACGTGATATTTTCGCAAGTGAAGAAACAACATGTCGTGTATCTTAACAGCGGTGAGGATATAGGGTTTATCTTACGGATTATTTCTGGTATTTCTTTGGTAAAGAGTAATTATACTACATACAAGAAACAGTTTGATAACGTTCACACTTACTTGAAGCTTTGGAAAAACGAAGAAGTTGAAATGACACTATCAGCAAGAATACGTGTGACTTCATAGTCAACAGTGGTTCCATGCTGCACTACAGTAGTACAGCCATGCCTGACGATCAAGTGTTATAGTCGGGTATTGTACTGCACCGTTAATATATATACCTACTGGTAGGAAAAGCGATTAATGACGTCATTTCAAATACATTTAATGAAACTTCCGGGTTGATAATCGTGGCTTTGTTCTGGGTTTAGTTTGGTGTTTTTTATCTTTATAAAACGTTCAATTAACAGCTAACGTCATTTAGNATAATCGTGGCTTTGTTCTGGGTTTAGTTTGGTGTTTTTTATCTTTATAAAACGTTCAATTAACAGCTAACCTCATTTAGGGACGGGTTTCCATGTGCGTTGCGTACGCGTACATATGTGCTAGAGCCAGGATATGTTGGTGTAATTAACTCCTTGTGATATCGGCTTTAACAACCTTGCAACAAACCCAGCGAGTTTAATTACCTCGCAACAGCCAGAGTCATATGAGGTCACATATCTGAACTTGTAATTCTGCACTTTCTATCTCTTGTATATATGTATCGATGTTGTGTTCGTATTTCATTATTACGTACTTTTTAGCTCACCTGGCCCGGAGTGAGCTCATACTGTGGCGCAACGTGCGGAGTCAGTTATTTTCCCCCTTTACTACTCGTCGTTAACGACTCAGTATAATTTGACCTATCTGGTCTAGAGCATCATTGTCCAAAGGGTCCTCAACTGATGGACGAATTTGTCAAAATTTGTTCCGGAAAACTTTGGACAAATGGGCCTTATTTCCTTATTAATTGAGAGTGTGGCACTCTGGATGGAGTCAAACTTATTCGAGATGATCTTTTTGGCAAAGAGGATTCAATTGTGTTTAATCAGTATTAGGTGGCAGAATGCGATCGGGGAACTATAGTTACATCTTTTGAAAAGCTTTCTCATTCTATGTGAATAGAGAGGTTATTTTTTTTATAGATCATCTGTAGGCAAAGGGGACGAATTTTCCTTTTAGCGTAGATAAAAAAGCATCGCAAAATTGCAATCCAGTAGACACGAAGTACTAGATTCGTGATGTTATATGTACAGTATTAGTTCAACTGATATTACTGCACATTCTTTCCCTTGTAGTTTCGCATTGATGATGTGCTCTAATTTTATCCTTTTGTGTTGACGCCATGAAATTATTTTATTTTTAGTTTACTTACCAGAAAGGCGGTTGTGTTATACTACATCTCTGGTTTTAGGTATGACACCCATACGTTTCAAACATGGAGACAAGTCCGAAAATTAACTTGTCTGTTACTTTGATGCTAGAAGTTTATGCTAGTGTGGTTAAATATCATCCTAAGAATGTATGTACTCTATGACAAATGTGGACATAACAGATATAGGTTTATGTATGTATGTGCCAGTATACAAATGAGTGAATGTTTTACTATTTATTGTACAGGTACATTACATTGATGAAAAATCTGAATAAAAGATAATTATAAAAAAATATAAAATAGATGTACTATCCTGTGCGCTTGGAGGGGCCAGTTGAGTCCTTTGTTGTCTTTTATGAACCCTTTAAGTGTTGGTATCATCAAGGTCCCTTTGCATCCCTATTCTCTCAGTACGATGTGTTCAATATACATCATATCGAGCTTTGTCCACCAAAGTGGTAAAACAGTCATCTTTGGTACCACAATGGTAGCTGTCACCATTTGCTCTTCACGAAAGGACAAAACAGGAAAGATAAGATTGAATGGAGGGAATACATAGGGGTTACTTTCCTTTGCAACATTCTGTGTGAGGATATTCTGCAGGTTCAGTACGGGTAAGCCAGGGGGTAAAATGCCTCAAACTGGTGACATTCGCTGCCTTCTTGGAGTCCAATGTCATAAGGGTTGTACCGTGCAGTCTAAATGCGATCTCCACCAAAGCCCATGCCTCCTTTGATAGCATGATGTCGGTTAATTGTATAATCCGGAATGGGGCATATGCCCCATTCAAAGCTATGGTTATTTAAGGACGGCTTCCCCTGTGTGCAAGATGCATGCGTGTAGCATATAGATAGAGAACACCGGTGTTGTTTAGGTAATAATGAGTTATTTATTCTTCAATACTTGGTACAGTACACATTCACAGAGGCAGGGCAGGTAGCATAGATAGCATGTATTTACATACTGTATATTTATTGTATTCTGTAGACACTCTGTGTATGGCACAGAGCAATCCTAGATACTTCTATACTGCCACCTCTGCACAAGTTTCGAATATTTTTTGTAACTGCCTGGAATATCTTTAAGTCAAGTAGAATGAGCTTGTGATCAGCTTGGCAAGCAGGAGTCTAACTGACCTTACATTGATATTCCCGCCATGGCTGAACAACAAGGGATTGTAAAAATAGCGACCAATAAAAACCAAGACAGGAACATGGACTTTGGACTTAAGTCACTGGGCGTAAACTGTTACACTGAAAATAGCAACACATTACACAAAATACATAGAACACCACGCTCTGCAACATGTAACGCCAGCAAATGGACAAACACATACACAAAACACCCTGGGTACATACAAATAGATATTTATACACAAATATAACATTTACTATATATGACAATAAAAGTGACCCTGTAACAAAGAAATGAATGGTATTTAAATAAAAAAAAAAAAAAGAAAACCTGTCAGATATTCTATGTAGGCCTTTTTGTTGTTACTCATTTACTATTATTTTAACACCCTTGTCAATATATCGCCTGATTCATTTAGGGCAAAATTTTCTAAAGACAAAATGAAAGAAATATGATCCACTGTGCATAGAAAATATGTATTAAAAGGCAAAGTATTGCAAGGCAATCCATAGACCCCAATGGCCACCGGTAAGAATTTCTATACATAAACAGTACACAGTCAGGAAGCATATATATAGGTCACAGTGAGGTCATAGTGACCTACTTCACTCCGCCATCCAAAGATGTCCTTCTTCACCGAATCTGGTTACTCCAGGTGAAAAAGCATATGCCCCGTACAAATAATGCCCCGTACAAATATTTTCAAAAGTAAAGATCAAAGGTCAAGTCATACGTCACAATGACCTAAAACTTGCACTTTTCACTCCGCCATCGAAAGATGTCCTTGTACACTAAATCTGGTCAGTGAGGTCAGTTCATGAAAATCTACATGTTTGCCTAAATTGCCAAGCCCAATGCCCCAGGCTAGTAGAAAATGTCAATGTTTACTTTGAAACATAAGTTGGGTTTGTATTTATTTTTTCGAAACAACCTTCCAACTATATTTCACTATTTATTATGTTGTATATCTCGGCTATGTATGACCTCTTGAAGAGGCTAGCATGATTGTATTCCTGGGTTGTACCAGACCTGCGGAAAACTTTGGTAGGTGTCTATGGATTGCCAGTAGGTGATTTTCATTATAGGACACTGATTTCAACCATTTGATGATTTCAATGTTATAAGGTCACCATGCTGGAGTGACAGAACCCTAGTAGCAATCACAGTTAGTATGAGTCTATAAATCTTTTCATAACCTGCAAAGAGCATGGTAATTTCTAGGTACACACAGACAAACAATAAATAACTGATATGACTTGTTCATATGACTTTAATACACCTCTATACCAAATTTCAATTTTATATTTGAAAAATTGACCGAGTTATGATGAACTGAATTTTACGATCGGCGGCGTGGCACGTGTGTGTACTAACCTGTACAGTTAAGAAAGCATCGCCAAACAATATTTTTAAAAAATACTTTCTTAAGTAAGCGACATAAGAGGACATGTTATTCATAAGACTTGTATTGGTGGTATATATTCCAAATTTCAGCTAGATATTTGAAAAAATGACCGAATTCTGATTAATTGAATCTTTACGATCGCCGGCGTGACACAAGTATGAGTGAGTAGAGCTCTAAGAGATCCTGAAGCGTCTTCAGATATTACCTCTAAAATTAACCTATAAAGTAAGCGACATCAGAAGATGTTATTCTACAGGGGCTTGGTTTCAGGATACTTTCGGTTAGTAATAAACCTATACACACCAGTAAATAACAACAACACTTTTTATCGAATCGGTGTTTATACACATTCGAAAACATTATAAAAATTGAGGGTATACAAAAAAACTCAGTACCCTTATTTTTCATAAGGTTTTAGAATGTGTATAAACACCGGATAAAAAGTGCTGCTCTTATTTATTGGTGTGTATAGGTTTATTACTAACCGAAAGTATTCCGAAACCGAGCCCCTGTGTGTTATTCATATGACAATGATAACCTATTTGTACCAAACTATTTGAAAAATTGACCGAGTTATGATAAATTGAATTTTTATGACCGGTGGCGTGACACACGTGTGCGTCTTCAAACTATATCTCTAAAATTAATCTAAAAAGAAATCGACATTAGAAGATATGTTTTTGTTATTCAAATGACTATAACACACTTAATTGGATGCACGAAACCAATACATCAAAAAGTTAAAAGCTTTTAAGGGTGTGTCAGTGATGATATTATTTAGATTTGCTCAAGACAAATTTATATTAATGATTTCAGCTGCTGAAAACAAATCTGACGTGTTCACAGCTGCAAGGTTTTTAAATTACCTCCAATACATGTTATATAATTTTGTAAATTATACACTTAACTTTCACACCTCGATGCGTAAGGCTATGAATGCAAAGAACATATTAAAGCAGTGCTCGACCTTGAAGTTGTTTACAAACTAACACCTCAAATATGTAATACCTCACAAACTTGATATTTTTTATCTTCACTGACTTGATCTCTGATGAAGTGTTACGTCAATAGTCTAATGTTTGTGACCAGGTATCTCAGTGGTCTATAGTGAGAGTTTCAAACAGGTAGCTCAGTGGTCTATAGTAAGTTTTCTTGTCAAGGTATCTCAGTGAACTATATTTTTTGTGATCAGGTATCTCAGTTGTAGTACGTCTGTTACTGTTCGTGACTAAGTACATGTAACTTAGTAACTATAATTAGGGATTGTGACCAGGTATCATAGTAGTTTTAGTATAGTTAGAGTGTGTGACCAGATATATCAATGATCTATAAGTAGAGTTTGTGACCAGGTATAGCAATGGTCTATAGCTAGTGTTTGTGACCACATATCTGAATGGATTATACATGTGGTTGAAAATTGACTAAAATGTTACATGTAATCAGTGAATCAATTTTTCATTTTCATATTTAAGAACTGATTATTTCACACGTTTTCAAAAGTGAAACATGTAAAAATTGGTCAAAGTCATGGACCTATAGGTCTAGTCTAATTTCTTGGTAAAATGACGAATCATACATGTAGCTTATTTTTCCAGATCTCGTGAGTTACGTCCCCTTAACACATTTCGACTCATAGGTCAGACCACGGAATTAGATTGCTACATGTATCTAAGTCTGTGCTAGAATTGACCATTTTCAGCTAGTAAATTTGCTTAACTATTCTGATACCCAATTATTTCATCATAAAGAACAACTAAAAAGATGATTGACACTCTAAAGTACTTTTTTAACCTAGGGACATATACACATCTTTTATAATTATTCATGTTTTGTAATATTTGATTTTGTGCACACAGCTACCCCCCATAACAAAAAATCAAAATGTTGGCAAGTATGCATTAATCATTTATAACCATGTATCATTTGTTTTAAAAAAAACGGTGAACCCTAACGTGTATTGGAACCGGAAGGTCCGGTGCAAGAGGAAATTGATACCTACACTTTATCCTACAGAAGTCTCCCCTTCGCCCGCTAAATATTAACATTATAATTTCTCGCTGACGAGAAAATGAATATAATTGTAGTAAATATTCAGTAAACCAATGTCAATGTATCAGAAATGTTTCTTTAAAAAATGATGACCCCGTGTCACGGCACGATTTCTCACCCAGGTGAGATATCGTGCTTAAAGTTCTGCGTTCGCAACAAGATTTCTCACCCGGGTGAGAAATCGTGCAAAACCTATGGACATAGGTGACACGATTTCTCACCCCAACTCTCAATTGGGGATGGATTTTGTCCGTGGTGTTTTAAAACGTGCCGAAGTGTAATAGATGAGCTAATATGATTTCAAATGAATAATAGTTCAATGTACAACATGCCTAATATATATTGATTGATTTATCTTTCAATCTATTTATTCATATATTAATATATAATTTATTGTTTTTTACCGAAAGTCGGTCTAAACCCGTAAAACATATAAAAACTACATTGTATGACTACTTGTTTCTATGATATGATTATTGGACTACATTTTCAAGGTTTTGTCCATATAAATAAATGCACTTCTGGTCTTTATAGCATATACACGTGTTTTTGTTATATAATGTTGTTTGAAACGTTTAACATGCAAGACCACAGTTACCTTAAAAGTAAGTCAAGTGTTCCGCAACCGTTCAAGGTATCTGCTGGTCAAATATTAAGACTACTTGGCACAGGTGGTACATAAAAATAGTTGATATACTACTTATGTACGATGTCACAGCATAGCATTACAAATACTTCGAGGGAGGCGAGTAAGAATATTTGATATACAATAAAACAAAGTAACTAAATAAAAAGACCACAACAGGATCCGAGAAGAGACATATAAACAAACCGGTGTTAAAACATTACTGAGACTGTGATAGATGTTGCGGAAAATTAAACGCATTTTACATCATATTATGTAATACCTGTCGTTATGTCTTGTTGAAGGTCACCAGCTTTCTAAACTCAAGTGAATATGTTTTAAATTATTTATGCACTGGAATGATTTAGCTGCAAATCAGACGCAAACAAAACCCGATACTATTTGTTATGATACTATTAAACTTATTTTTTAATCATACCATATGTATTTTGTTCACATAGATAAAACGAGGCGACAAACCGGGAGACATTTACGATGGCCCGTTAGAGCTATAAAATGAAAATGATTTATTAATGACTGCCTCTAATTTATCTGGAAACGAGGCCGCCAATGGCTTATCACACGGAAGTTTATAAATCTATAATGTATTCATTTACTTTTGAAATACGCAACAGAAGTCTTAAAATATCTTCACATATTCAATTAGACGACGAAAAATAATACTGTTGCCCGATTCATACTATGCACGTGCGCGCACCTTCTTAAACACATTCAAACGCAATCCGGTTCACCTAAATTGATCCGTTACGATACTTCAACACGGACACCGACATCATCAGTATCGTACGAGAATCTGCATGGCATCAAGCCAACAACAGCTGGTCACTGTAAGTCAGTTATTCCTCTGAGTTAAGTGTCCTTCAACTGTCGCTCGGTGCCCGATTGCCCCGTGGTATGATGAAAATTACCGCGTAGAATAACAGAACCGTAGAAAAGCAGACAGACAGTGGCGAAGGATCAAATTAACCGTTCACCAACAAATGTATAGGAAACAATGTCGACTAGTTGGTTCACTTCTCATTAAGTCAAAGAAGGCTTATTATTTAGAAAGAATTGAAGAATGTGGTAAGGACCATAGACAGCTTTTAAGACTTACCAAAAACCTACATGTAATGGGTCAGAAAGGTGAAATTATCTTACCAAGCTGTAATTCTGAAAAAGACTGTCAAACCAGTTCAGTGATTACTTTCTGAATACAATCAGCTAGATCAGAGAAAAAAAATATCGGAAGTGAACTCTACTGCTGACAATGATATCTCTGTCATGACTGCTGACATTAAATTTGATGGGGAACCAGTGACAAAGCCCTCACCAACAACCCAGGACGAGTTGTGCAATATAATCATGATCTCGTGATCGACGTCGTGTGAGCTTGATACACTTGCTACAGACCTATTAAATCAATGTCTTGAAGCACTGCTTCCCTTGATTAACTCAATCATGAACAAATCATTGGACGAGTCAAAAGAGTTCCATTGTGTTTCAAGAAGGCACATGTTAGACCATTGTTGAAGAAGCCTGGAATGGACAAGGAGGAGGTGAAGAAATACAACCCCCCCCCCTAAAATCTGCCTTTTCTGTCTAAGATCTTGGAGAAGGTTGTGTCTCGGCGTTTAGAGGTTCTCCATGCAAACAGTATCCATGACAACCTGCAATCGGCCTACCACATGGGACAATACTGAGACGGCCTTCCTACGTGTACATAATGACATAGCTTTTGGATAACAAGTCCAGAGCGGTGCGTGTCATGCTGGATTTGTCAGCTGCATTTGACGTCATCGACCATAGCATACTTTATAAACGTCTGGAGTACTCTTATGGAGTGACTGATACCGCACCATGCTGGATACAGTCTTATCTGAGTGAACGATGACAGTGTGTTGTCATCGGATCTACCACCTCACATGACAAAGTACTAGTTTTCGGGGTTCCTCAAGGGTCAGGGTTTGGACCACGAAACTATCTTCAAGAACACGATTAAAATATTAAATTAAACAACTTTTATTGTGGTCCCTAATTCAGAATAGAAATTGTTATAGACTGAAATGACTAAATGATAGGCCATGATTTAGATCTGTTCGGAAAATTAACATCGAATCATTAGTGTCTACATGTATTATATGTACACTACACATCTTGTGCATGCATACGATCCCCACGTTTCGCGGTGGTGTTTTTTTTGCCCGCCACCGTGTCTCCATGTTCAGTAACCCATCAGCACTCCACGGTGGAACGTGATTCCACACTACACCCCTACTCCGCCATTGGACAGCGTGGAGGGAACGTGGAGGTCGTCTAGAGTCATAAAACGACACAAGGTATCCGAGCTTAAAACTCCAGGACATATTTATAGCATGGAAGGATTGTACTTTTTAGATACCCTCCGCTCTCCACAATGGTGCCATCCCACTCCACTCTCCAACAGCTTAACATGACAGACCTGACTGTGGAACTGTTGAATTACTGCCTTAGGATATACGTAACGGTAGATATAGCAGGGATTTAGTTAACCCATCAGTATTTTGGTATCAGTTTTTGTTTTTATTACATTTGAATTTGAAAACAACTCATATCCTAGGTGTAAATAAATTTATAAAAAACGATACGGTATAATATGATTTATCTGTTTTGAATAATTTGGACCAGTGTTTTCTTTTGTCAGGTCGATTGAAATGATAAAGTTGATCATTATGCGCACCACTACGGTACCCCTATCGGTATGGTACGGAGTTTGCACCGACAGCAAAGTTGCATAATAATTATTATTGGAAGATGTCAGTTTTTACACATTTTAAGAAAGGAAATGTTCAAATATCACATTACCAAATTAATGGAAATCATACCAAAACGACAGTTACACTGTGCCTCATTAAATAAAACGATTTTCTATAAAAAAAATATATCGGGATCTTGTTGTATATAGGAACTGTTTTATCATCTAATATGTGTTATGCTGGGTAACAAAAGGTGCACTTTTTATGTTTTATACAGCATACCTCAAAAGTCACACCTTAGTAGGCTAAGAGAGTGTAGGTCGAGAAGACTTTCACACCTTAGTAGGCTAAGAGAGTGTAGGTCGAGACGACTTTCACACCTTAGTAGGCTAAGAGAGTAGGTCGAGATGACTTTCACAGCTTAGTAGGCTAAGAGAGTAGGTCGAGATGACTTCCATTATAAAACCAAGATGTTGCAACTTATGATGAAGAAAAGGGTTTATTTTTAATCTCATAATCCAATTATATTCTCGATATAAACAAAGTGTAGCGCCGCATGCGAACGTTGCATAAAATTAAACGTGTAATTGTTTGTCGGTAATATGTTGTTCATTCGTCGACCTATCATAAGAAAGTCACAATATAGTCAATTTGGTAGTTTAGTTGGATATATCTAAAATATGCCATACATTGTATTGTAATTTAAAATATAGCAGACACAAACATTGAAATATTTTTGAAAACGATGTTTTACTTATACATTTTCGTATGTTTGGACCGAAGCGGTAAAACAGTACAATAAAAGCCCGCTGACTCGGAACTCGTAAGGTTCCAGATCAATAGTTATAGGAATATATGGTATTCGACGAATCCGAGGTTCGACTTACATCGTCATACTTTATCAGGTGGGACAACAGACAGTACGAGCACTGCAAATATCACGGATAGTAGATGATAGAAGAAAAAAAAATGAAAGCATTTAATAAGCCGCCTAAAGTGTCGGTTGTATACGGTTCGTCATATTTCTTGGTTTTTAGTTTATAAACACATGCATTTACGCGTATAAATCCTGTCTGGAAGGCCGAAAGAAAAGTGACATTCATGTTCTATCAGAATATATTCGGGTCAATACTCAAATGTGTTGTCATTGGTCATCGCATTCGGGCCTCCGTTAGGAACTGCTTGTTATATTTCAAAATCGAAACACTTGTTGCAATTTCATTATCCAGCAGTTTAAGAATTTCATGGATAACGATACAAGAGTAACTATATTGAAATATTCTCTTCTGTATATTACACATTTACTTCTACAGAATAATGTTTGTGTAGAAATGCACGGTTTGGGAATAAGATATAGTATATGTCCATCAGAAAGGGTTTACAATTCATCTTGACTGGAAATGTTGACTTGATAAATATTTATTTTGAAAATAAATGAATGTCTTTGTTAAAAAGACGTACATTTATATACATGATAGATGCTTTGAGATTTTCAAATAACAACTGAAATAAAATCGGAGTAGGCAAACTAATGTCATCACATATTTGTGTCTTTTTTCAGTATGCATCACTTTGAATACAAACACGTTTTTCATATCAGTGTGTTGATTTAAGGTCTTTGTTATAAAGATTGTTTCCATAAATTAAAATTGTGCTTTACAAATATCTTCTTTTGTTATTATTATAAATATTACAAGCTAACCGGTAATAAGATTTATATATATATTTTAAATGCCGCCGTGACTATTCTCAATAATTATGTTTATTGAAGATTTAAAAGAAACTGTGGTTAGGTATACATGTAGCAACCACTAGTGAAAGCAAGTTTTATTTTTATAAAAGCACTGGATACATTCTTGAGTGTCATCAGCCCAACAAAACTCAAAATATAAGTAGTGCATTTTATAAACTGATTTTCTATTCATATAGTAACAGTGATAGAGACCTAACCCCGGGCCTGGAAAGGTATCCCAAGCAGGCACTTTCTTTGAGGAAGCAATCTATAAAGTCAAGAGTGTAATCAGCCCAAAAGAAATCAATATATTGTGCATTAGTGCATTAAACAGATTTTCTATTGATAGTGACCCATTGACCTTTGACCACTGGACCTGAAAAGTTATCCCAAGCAGGCACTTTATTCCAGGAAGGACTCGATAAAATCTGAGTGTAATCAGTCCAACAGAATTCAAAATACAGTGCACAAGCTGATGTTCTATTTATAGTAAGTGACCTTTACCTTTGATGTCAAAGGCTGAAAAGCTATCCAAAAGCTTAAGCAAACATTTTATTACACTGGATAAAGTCCATGTATGCACACACACAAGGTTCTACACTTAAAGTTGATAAGTTGACTTTGATATTCATGTTTTTTTTCTGTATGTTATTACCATCTCCATAACAGCTTGAATGAGGTTGCTAAGTGTTTAAATTGACTCAGTTGTTGATTTTCTAAATATAGCAACAGTGACCTTGGCCTGACCTTGGAACCCTGAAACACAAGGGTATACCCATATTTGACCTATCTATAAAGTTTGACCAAAATCCGTGAAAGAATGAAGTTGCTAAGTGTTTAAATTGAATCAGTTGATGATTTTCTATATGTAGCAAGTGTGATCTTGACCTTGGATCCCTGAAATACAACGATTTATGAAGTATACTCATACTTGACCTTTGTATAAAGTTTGACCAAAAACTGTCAAAGAATGAAGTTGCTAAGTGTTTACATTGAATCGAGACGGGACGCGACAGGATGATTTTCTATATATAGCAAATGTG
>NW_018405543.1:15233-16063 GCF_002113885.1 Mizuhopecten yessoensis
TAAAATCTGATTACTAAAGATGTGCAGGGGTCCTAACAACAAATTGTGTAATTGAATTGGAAAATCCCCCTTTGGGACCCCACTCCTCCCCCTAGGGAGCCAGAGTATTATGAGAGAGACCCTCTGTTAAACGGCATTCAGTCTTCTTAACCAAGTAATGCTCCAGACCATTGGTTTGAAAACATCATCAAGCCATACAGAAGGACTTCAAAGGATGCACTGTAACAGGTGATTTATGTCCTCGCAACAGCCAGGGTCATATGAGGACGGTCGTCACCTATAGAAGAAAACTTCAATTCGAAGGAAGTGCATGTGTTGACGGAAAAAATGCTGTTACTTATAAGTATTTCCTATGTGCAAAGGGCTATAACTCCAGATAAAATAGAACATGGACACTGGATTCTAACTCAAACTGTAATCCATTATACATGTACTAAGTTGCAAATAATATGGAAAACAGTGAATTATGAGAATTTCCTATGTGCAAAAGTGCCATAACACAGTCAAAAATGGAATTTTAATACATGGTTCAAACTCTGTAATCTATAATGATAAAGCCACAAACAAAGTTTCAAATTGATATGGCAAGATGTAGCGAAAGAAGTCCAAAAAATAGTTTATTTTGATAATTCCTATGTGCGAAGGGCCATAACTCCAGCAAAAAAAGGAATATTAACACGGGATTTGAACTCAAACTGTAATCCATTATGACAAAGCCACATATTAGGTAACAAATTGATGTTGCAAGTGGTGGCGAAAAAAAGTCCAGGAAATTATGAGATTTCTTATGTGCAAAGGGCCATAACTCCAGCAAAAAATGAAATATTGAC
>NW_018405543.1:18415-31605 GCF_002113885.1 Mizuhopecten yessoensis
ATTACTGTCCTGATTATGTTGTGAGCTATTTCCGGGTCACGTTCTCGTATCAAGTGCGCTTCCGGTTACGTCATAAAATGCAAAATCTTTTTGATATTTATTAATAAAAGATAGTTTAAAGAATAAACTAGTTAATAAAACAAATATCAATACATTGTAAATATTATTTTCTTGAATGTTTGCGAAGCAGACGACGTTTGATCATAATTTGGAAACTAGAACATTTTTTCCAAACAAATGTGTTTTAACATTTGAAGGAAAAAAAATTGAAGGGGAAAAAATAAATGTGTTCTTTTATGAATCAATGAAAGTGATACAGAAAAGAAATATAGTAAATAACTGATAGTAAATTTATCAAAAACATCATCCTTAGAGAGTATGTTCTGGGCACGATCGTTTAGAAGCTTTGCAATACTTTAAACTCTTTAAAACGCGCATCAGCTCGAGATTAGGTCCTGTTTACAAAATGGCGACTGGAAGTAGCAAGGCGGATTAAATTGGAATTTAAATTGCGTTTATTTCGGCAAGTAAGCATTGTTCACAATTCGCATTTAGTCAAGATGTACTCAGAACAGTCGTTGTTTAGTCGCTAGGGTCATTTACAAAATAATTAGGATTATTATATAAACTTATTGTAATTTTAAAGGATTCGACATCTACGGAATACAGCTCCTCTCCATCTGAGTCATTGCCAAGGACGACACCTTCCACAAACGGAAACGTCACCAACGGTAATATGAAAACTACAAATGTGTAAAGCGCTTATAATTTGCCTTGGATTTTAATTTGTCTGTAGGAGAAATTATGTTTTAGCCATATGTTGAACGCTTTAATGTTCTTTGCTTAGTAGAAATGTAGATCATCATTAAATCACTGTCATGTTATGGCTCGAGTGCTATTTTATATTTAATAGCTGATGCTTATTAGCCTATTTTTGTCCAAAATAGGGGAGGGGGATGATCGTTATTATGAACATCAGCATTTGCTCGTACATTTTTGTTTGTTTGTTAAATGTTTGTTGGTGAACAAAATTACTTACCTCGAAGGATAATAGGGGCTTACTGAATTAAACTCATCTCCAGATCACATGCTATAAATAACGATGTACAGTTATAGGATCATACGAAGCGCTACTGCGATGATGGTGTGCACTCAATAGGTATCGTAGTTGGTATATATTTAAACTTAAATTTACATCTTTCCTAATTTTAATATGTTGCCAAATTTCAGCCAGAAGTACATGGTCATCTATTTATCTAGCAGTAATTAACGCGTCACGTGTTAAAAAATATTTGAAACTACCTTTATCGACACGTACGTAAATTACGCAGATAGCATGTAACCAAAGTAGACTTACATGTTACCAGTTAAGTGTTAATTACCAGGTAACGGGTACATTTGTTGTATCACAACACTCTAATGTTGGTACATTGTTCGGTCATACAACTGTTGTTTCTTTTAAATCACCTGTTAATCGCCTTCTGACATAGTACTCATTAAAACAACTGTGCTGGCATCAAGAAGTCCATCTTCGCAGAGGTAGGAATTTAACATTGACTTCCTCTGAACCAAGGTTTATGACGATAATCGGTAACAAGGTGAGTTATTACTTGTGCAAAAATGATTAAATGAATAATATCACAAAATGTAAGGTTAACAGCAGCTTATTGTTGACATTCTAATACAATGAAATTCGACATTGGCAAATAGTACGCATACTTTTTGAAAACTAATCTCATAGGACAGTACATGTACAAGACATGTACACGTGACTTCATGTATAAAACTCATATGCAACTGTTACTTGAATCCACGATCTATCGGGTGAGTAATTTATAGACTGTGATATGCACTTCGTCAATTATTAAATTTGGTTTTTAT
The DNA here is from genome assembly GCF_002113885.1 of Mizuhopecten yessoensis. Taxonomy (NCBI): domain Eukaryota; kingdom Metazoa; phylum Mollusca; class Bivalvia; order Pectinida; family Pectinidae; genus Mizuhopecten; species Mizuhopecten yessoensis. Next base: position 20,297 of record NW_018405543.1, read on the forward strand.
ACTCTCGCTTTTACTTTTGTACTTATAAAAAATTCTTACGTCTTTATTACACAGGGTTAAATCCAGATACATCAACTGTTTGCTTAATTATTTTTTGACAAATTACCACGAGTCAAGCCATGACAACAGAAGACGACAAACACATAACTACCAGCAGTGAAGAATCTACAGTTACTGACACAACGACACCGATTTCCACTTATGCCGGACTGTCCTTTCCTGTGGTGATTGTAATAGTCATTACTCCAGTAGCAGTACTGCTTGGAGTCATTTTTATTGTCATCATTTGTAAGTGCAACAGGATCCGGAAACAAGAGCAACTGTCAGGTAGGTTTAAAATTAAAAATATCATTGTGATTCGCGAACAGAATTAAATAACAACTTTTGACTATTGGAGAAATCGAAAAATTTTCTTTTACTGCAATTCTTAATGTTAAAATTGTAAATTAATTAAATAATTCATCAAATATAAACTAACAAGTATTGCAATATTCCAGAATTAATTTACTTCAATTATTGTCAGCTTAGTTTAAGGTGAATTTAAGTTGTTAATGTTATTTTTGTTTATAATTTTAGAACGTTTGACGAGAAGTTCAACAGTTAGCTCGGATGACTTTAACCCAAGACCAGGCGGAACAAAAAGTAACGAATATGCTTATCTGTTCCCTTTCTCGATTGACTCGGATATCAAGTCTTATAAACATCACATTCCGCGACTACAAACTAACGTCATCAGGAGGCCGTTCACCTCTACGCATGATATAGAGAACCAACTACCACCGTCCACAGCGGGAAGCATGCGGTCAAGCCAGGCAGAGGATTATAGAAGAAAGTTGTATTAGTAATTGATACGAAATGAAGAATTTGTTGAAGTACTTTTGTGAAAAATCACAGCGTAAAATAACCTAATGGGATCCAGGTGACGGTTCAAATAGCAGATTTAATCAAGGGAATACAAGGAAAATCAATGTCTTAGAGCTTAGTAAATTCATAAGACGCATAGTCATTAATTCTACTAGGGTTGCTCATACATTCGTAAAATAGCANGATTTATGAACAAGGTTACATTATTTTATTTCTGTTTGCTTTATGCAACGTTCTATGTAATTAATGGCTATTACATACACTTGTATATAACTAAAACTTGTAACACATTTAAGCTACTCCCGAAAAAAGAACCTAATCTGAAGGATAATATTACAACAAAGAATACTAAATTGAACATATATTGTCATTAAATGGGATATTTTTTATATATAGTTATACATATATAACATAATTATATTGATGGAATGAGTAATCCCTGTGATAAATACAATGATTTTCTGAAAAAGGGAATGTAAATATTTCGTTAAATATAAATATATTGTTTAAATTTATTCATGTATTGTCCAATTTAATTTTGTTTAGAAACTAAATATCATAGTATGTTTAGATACCGTAATTTATTTCATATTATCCGCTCCTTTATATTGCCCGCACACCTGAAAACATCACGTTTAGGGAAAAAATGTGCAGATTGCGCGCTCAGGTAGATTACCAGCTGGTGATCTGCTACATAAGAAAACGATTATACGTAATGAATATGGGTTAAATTTTAACGTTAAATACATGTAGCTATCATATGTATGTGTAAGTAATCGATGTTTTCAATTTATATTATATGTTTAGTTGTATAGGTATACATGTATAAAACACTGATCGTATCATTAATAATCTGATGCAAACAGCCATAGCGACTCCTAGCTGACCACTTATTACTTCGATCAAACGACATTTACACTGTGCTAGTTATGTAAAAAGACTTTCCATGCATGCTTTCGATGATGAAACTTCAGTACTTCTATAATTTTGTTGTGATTTTGTTTAGAGTGGAAGAAATATGCAATTTTGCATTTGAAAGATATCGTATAACCCGCACTTTGTTACCTTTTCAAACCTTTTTGTCACGTTTCCCGCTGCATCAGATATCCCAAATACGACATTTTTTAAACTAAATATCATAGCCTGTGGGTATTAAACGATAAACTACGGTATCCTATTATGGCTTGCTATAAAAATCAGCGAAAATTGTCGACATTGTATAATATCATTCTTTCCATGCAATAAAACTATATTACCTTGAAGTTTTCTCTGACAAATGATGTTTTGTTAAGAGTATTAAAATGAAAACATATTCTAAAAAGTATCGGAAAGAGTTGATTTAAGTTGACAAAGTATCATAGCGCACAGATTATGTATTATAGATATATAACCTTGTCCTTAGTTTACTCTATATATCCAATGATATAGCATAGCTTTGCAAGTAGTAATAAATTTCTTATTTTATATTCATGTGTGCTCAATAAATATTTTTCCTATTTTTCTCCTGACTTTCTGTTTTCATTGATGGATTAATAATTGTTTTCTTTCCCTCAACATCGGAAATTGTTAAAATCTAACTACCGTATATCAGGGGTTTTTTTCACGAGTGTGCAAATTTTGCTTTATTTACAATTATATGATGTTGAGAAAAATTAAAAAAACAAATTGATACACACAAAAACATACGAAACACGCACTTACTTAAAAGCATTAGCGTTGAGATATTACGCGAAGATTTAAATCACGTCAAAACAGCCTAATGCATTTTGTCATTTATTATTTTATTTTCCTGTCACATTTGAACGGAAATGAAATGAAAGGAATATTCACAGTTTTTAATATGAAATTGTTAAATAATGTTAGCTTATTTGTTCAAAAATTAACAAAAGTATTATAGTGTATCTATTCTACAAGTTTTGTCTTCTGTTTGCTAGTGACATTTTGTATACGTTGAACACGGAAATATTTGTATGTAACTAGACGTATATATGTAATTCTACCACGTCTGTGATGTAACGACGGTTTTCATTGGTTAAAAAGAGTGCATTATTGAGCGATATACTATGCGCGTGCCAATAACCAATGCACGTGAAATAGTGCGCACGCATGCTGTTCCAACAACCTCCCCGTATTTTATCATGAATTAACAAAAATAGCAAAACTGTCAGGCGGGATTAAAATATTTGACAGGCCTGCAAAAGATTACACGGATCTATAGACCTAAAGTATGTGGGTCCGTGCAGTGAAAATAGTTTATTAATTATTGACATTTAAAATGTACAGGTCTGAAGACAAAATGGTAAATTATTAATTACTTCTGTTTTTACTTCACTGGGTAGTGCCGTACATTTCACGATGTGTGCAGTGTGTGTATGTACTGTCAAGCGTTGATTTCATGTTTTGACGAACGATGTCGATAGCGTGCCAATGTTTGATTGATTGAAATAAACATCGTATCTGACGTCACACGTGTTCAGTTGTTTCTGGTCTGCAAAACGTCGTCTGCTTTCAAAAAATCAAAGTGATGTCGAGCATTCGCCTACAGTGTACATACCGTGTGTGAAGAATAATGTTGCAAAAAGTAGCATCGGTCTGAACAGTGGTTGCAAAACACAGCTGTCCGGTGAAGTCGGTGAAGGTGAAGGTCGCGTCATGATCAGCCGGTCAGCGACTTTCCATCACGTCATGGCAACCAACTAAATATGCCAACTCATGTCAGGCCTATCGTATGATGTTGTATCACTGGCACTTCCAAGAAAATCCGCTTGATATCGGTACGATGATGATGGTTTTAGAAGTAAACGCAATCCGGGAATCCCAACCCTACGCACTGAAAAATGTTGGCGCGACATTGATCAAGTTAAAACGAGGCAACACGATCACGTGATAAATATTGCAGGCGCCAAAGAACAGCGTCTAATTTGCATATCGAATTATCTAGGTCATGTCGCCTTATAAGACAGCAAAACTTAACAATTAGTTACATTTGACGTGGTAGAATAAAAAGAATCAACATATGTGCGTACATTATGGTGGAATATATAACGACGGTGAGAAAATGATGGTAAAAATAATTAACGAAGGCCGAAACGGCCTACGTTAATTATTTTTACCAACATTTTCGAATCCCGAGTTATATATTCCACCATAATGCACGCACATATATTGATTATTTCTTAATTATTATACTATGCTATGATATAGAATGTTTGCCTGTCATGCACTCTAACTATGTTATATATAAATGACCTCTTGTTACACTCATTTATGTGTGTCTGAGTGAAATACAAAATCTTGTAATTTTGAGAAAAGTATAAACATGCTGTAACAAACTGCGGTACTGTAGCAGGCGGCTTTTGTATGACCCAATTGGTGTCCTCTACACAGCAATAACGACAAAGTTGATCTGTTTCTCGGGAATTTACTGATTATCTACGTTTACAGCTGTTTGGTTAAAGCTGGTAAAGTTTGATCGGATATATCCTCCTATTAACACTTGGACCGTATTGATTACTCTTGCAGAGTATAGAAAATATGTCCTTGACAAACATTTCAAGGGTAAAGGAAAAATCATAAGCCACGCTCATCCCCTTCTTAACTGTGCGCTCCGCCACCCAAAGCTGTACTCGTATTACATAATATGGATATTCCAGGTAAAATAGTATAGGAAATATACAGCTGACAAAATTGTCCAAGGATACCTTCAAATGCCAAACATTAAATTGTAGTCAAAGATACCTTTTTAGGTCACCTGAGCTTTGCTCAAGTGACCTATTCCAATCGCTTTTCGTCCGTCGTCCGTCGTCCGTCGTGCGTCGTGCGTCGTGCGTCGTGCGTAAACTTTTACATTTTCAACTTCTTCTCAAGAACCAGTGGATGGATTTTTTTCAAACNAAGTTCAAACCAGGGGCCGCATTCATGAAACAGTTCCCACGCAAACATGGATTCTTTGCTTAAACCCAACTTTTCTGGAACTTGCTTAAATCATGTCAAACGATTAAAAAGTCAAATGAAAACATTGAAAACAGTATTTGAGAGTTTGTCTCCTCCAAATTGTTCCGAATCATTGGCTTTATGAATACCCCCCTCCTCCACTCCCGGGAACCAGTAGGGGATAACGGGTGATTAATAAGTAAATACTGCATGCCATCCATGTTCGACACTAAATCATGAGAAAGTGGTTTTGCCACAGCTGACGCAAGAATACGGTAATGTCAGTCACGATTTACTTCAAAGAATACAAAGTACACAAGCCAAGAATGATTATTCAATTAAATATTTATTCGGGAATACAGAAATATGATACATGTTTACTTACATATTAATAACACACCATCTTTGTTAAACATATTGTTAATGTCCTTTATGACAATATAATTAAATACTTATTCGGGAATACAGACATATAATACATGTTTACTTACATATTAATAACACACCATCTTTGTTAAACATCATGTTATTGTCCTTTACTTTACTCTGAAATAAACACCAACCTGTCAAAAGGGAATTAAAATACCTTCCAATTACTTTTTAAAGTCAAATTAAACCTAGGTGACTGATTTTAGCTTCACCTTATTTAAGCTGCATGCATTTTACAACAGCAATCCTGGAGGATAACCATTTTATATATCCATTTCCTGTGTACCAATTAAATATTTAGTCATGGAATCTAGATATTCTAGAAATAAAGGGTAACATAAAACACAACTAAAGAAGTTGTCCGATTGACAGTAATCTGTGGAAATAACACTGTCGCACAATTAGTGTAAAACTTATTTGCTTTTTGAACCATGGTTGTTAAAGTTTTGTATTAGTTTCCGAGACATGTTAATACTATTACATGTTATTACCTACAACATCTTAAAACAAAAGGTATAAGATACAATGTATCTGTCGTCGGAGAATAATATGACTAATTGAAATATTTACATATATCATTTTACATACGATGATTAAAGTGCTTAATACACTCTTGTACACAGGTGATATCAGTTCCATCGTCATTTGTTGTGACAAAAATGTAAACATATCACGTGACGCAATAGGTGTTTGATTATCTGATAATGAATCCCGATCTAAATCGCGAATTCACTAACAAATATATCTATCCGGAATATAGAACTGTTCTCCTTACAAATAGTTGCAAATTCCTAAAAACATAAAACTACTTGATTAATTAAATGTCTAGATTATACGAACTATCGATTATATAGATACACGTTTCTGGTTATACAGGTAAACAAAACAAGGAATATTAAGACACTTAATATAGTTATATATAACAATATTTGAAAGAAGCATGAGCGGTTCCTGTACTTATCAACATACTTGATGGACCTATACTATGTCACGTGGTAAAATAGTCACATGATGTCGTATATAGTACAGCTTCAAAAATTAATATTATCGACGAAGGAAAGCCATTTTGCACTCTAAACGTTTTGATGAATAAAATAAATGCTATATGCTCAGATGAAAACGCATTCACTTGCAATTTTATAGCACAGTTTAAAACGTTTTATGGCCGTTTACCAATTTCGGTAGCGTACCAATTTGAGTAGACACGTGTTTGATCAACGTGTAGACATATACAAATGTTTAAATCTGTAAAAGGAATGTAAAATGTCCATTGGACGTACTTTATCTACGTTCATGTCTTCCTCTCTAAATATACATACAGGTAGAGAATTAATAACTACAATCATTAGGACATAATCAGAGGAAGCCAATACAGGTGCCTTACACCGATTATGTTATGAAGGGCGCAATGAGCTGAAATGGTTCTGGAATATCTAACTTAATCAATAATTCATAATAATTAATAGTTGTGATAAATTACCATGGACACCTTCCAGATCATCTATATGTTGTGTCTTTCAAACATAAGCATTCCGATTTTCATGTAACATGTTTACGTAAGGTACATCATCTAACAAATTATCTGAAGTAATCAACTTTGCCATCATGTTATAACATATGTTTGTTACAGACATTTATGCGGTATCAACAGAACTCTCATCACAAATTATTGTTTAGTGGTTAAAAGGCTATATATGGAAACAATTTAAATATTAAACTCTCCGAAAATACCGTTATACTTTTAAAGATAGTATACAGAAATACATACAAGCATAAGAAAATCATTAAATATTGTTTTGAATTCCAAGGATGTATGGCAGTCCCATATTCACTTCTGGGTCACATAATGTATTAATGACTATCTCATGACGTAATACTTATTAAAACGTCCAATTTTTGAATGCATCATGTTTGGAATACCTGAATATAATCAGCACATTGAATAGTGATCACAACTTTAACCTGATGTAATAACTTAAGTTCTCTGTACTTAATAAATTGAGAAAATTAAAACCTTTGATTCTTATCATTTTGCTAACCACTGTTGCAACGACTTTGGACATAGTACCCATACATGATAATTAATTGAACCTGTTCTGTTGTTTTCCTGTGTAAAATGTCTGAGAAGAATGTCCGTTATCACCGACTCCAAGGTATGTGAAATTCGATGGCGTTATCGTTGGGGTAACTGACCTCAAGACAGAATTGGTTTGTATGCGTGGTAGTTGCGTTTGATATGACTTCATATTATTGGTAATCGAAAAAGGTGACGAGTAGGGATATTCGTTTCTTCCTTGTTGGTTTTCTGTCGTGTGAAAATTGTCAGCGACCATCGATGAATCCTTCCTGGTTAGTTGTTCTGTAGACAAAAAGCAATATTTAATATTTAATTTTACATTATAAACCCATCACAATCTGCAACGATATACTTCAACTCTGTTGTCTTTTTTTTACTTGTATTCATTATCACTCCGTGAGAATATTTCATGTCGTTATTTCGTAAATATTCCTTTCTCCCTTTTTTTGTACAATTTATACAATGATGTCTCTACTCTCTACGAAATAAATAAACGAGCCATGTTTATTGACCCATGCAAAACAGTCTTCAAGAAACATGAAAACATGAAGATACAAGTAATTGGTATTTTAATGACAACGAGTGAACTGGTTTTAAAGAGAAGCATTTATCTAAAACATAAAAATTTGTTGTATAATATGCCATTTGTTGTAGCAAGAATAACATAATAGTTTATAAATATTCAGATGTTTTAATACTCTAAAGTCATTATTTTTTTACTGATGTATACGATTAAATTGTACATTCCGATTGTGTGTCAGTCAATTGTACAAACTTAGTTTAAAACGAAACGGATTAAGCAATGTTATTTGAATAACAGATCAGTGACATTTTAATAATTTTAAACTCTTCTAAAATTAGAGATAAGACATAATCATTCACAATTCGTCTTAGATCAGTAATGTTAGGCCTTAAATTTAGTGGATGGAAATAAATACAGATACATTCTACAGCTCTGGTAGATTTGGATATTAAAAGCAGTGCCGTTATTGTGTGTGCTTGAATGATGACTCAGGTGAACAACTGCTGGCTGTACTAGGGAGCCTTAAAGAGTGAAACAGGATAGGGTCGGAACAATGAATAAAATAAGTGTTTATCATGCTTCAGCTCACAATACCCTGATTAATCATATTACAGAAAAACTGAACCTTTATTAAATGGAAAGAAATACACGGAAATATCGACTATTCTCTGTGTAAAAGTAATGTTTTTAAATAGAATATGATCGTTTCGTTTGTTTTAATAACTATTTATTTATCAATCAAGAGTTCTAATCAACAACGTGAAAATGATTGCATCGCACCGTTTACTGTCCAACGCATCGTTATTCTTTGCTAGTTAACTGCATCATTTGAAACAATAATGGTTTAGAGAAATGTTATGATAAAATATGTTGCTAAGCAACCAAATCTATTTCAACGTTTACTTTTGTTAGCAAACCGGAAATTAAAATAACGATTTGTTAAAAAAGCATTGACATCGATCATCCAAAGAAAATATTCTGTTAAAGACCATAATGCTGTGAAATAATGACACATATTCCAATAGGATTTTAATTGTATTTCAAATGGACTATTTGCAGTTAATACCACTAAGGAATTGAGAAATTAGAGGCATAGATGGGAAGTCCCTGCAGGTAGGGTGTACTAATTGTACCGGCTGCCCCCATTGCATGATCGTAAGAGGCGATCAGCATTTTTGGAGTGGGACGACTGGTTCGCCCGTTGTCAGTATAAAGTGACCGGTGGGGGGTCCTGTTGGGTGTCTTCGGCAGTGTGTTTCAGTGAGGTAGCACAATAATATCGGCATCAGTTCCGTGCTATCACAATGTGAAAAACACGAACATATCGCGGCCTCTTAAAACACACACGCATACACTACACGCATGCATCTTGCACACAGGGGAGGCCGTCATTAAATGACCATAGCTGTTGATCGGACACGTCAAACAAAACTAAACCAAACCAAACCAAGCATAGCTGGGTACACGTGTTTAACTTTTAATAAGTTGGACAAAATGTATACATCATAAATAGAGTTTCAATAACATGTAATTAAGAAATCATCATCCAACAAATAACTTATTTTGAAATAATTCCCGTTGATTTTGATCGTACAATCAGACAAGATTAGTTGATATCATGTCCAGACAAACCTAGACGCACACTTATAAAATATAGAGTCGTTTTCATTTAATTAAAAATTCCTTAAAAACCACCCAAAGGCCTTTACAGCTATGAGTAGTATTTGGTTTTTGCATTTCTGGAAATGGTGAAGATTTTTGATTTTTTTCTAAATTTTCCCCTTTTTGGCCCCTTTCTAAACCCCCTAGGGGGACACACCCTTATTTCATAAATCCATTAAGCCCCTTGTCCCAAGGATCACAATTGTTAAAAACCACCCAAAGACCTTTACAGCTATGAGTAGTATTTGGTTTTAGCATTTCTGGAAATGGAGAAGATTTTTGATTTTTTTTTCTTCTAAATTTTCCCCTTTTTGGCCCCTTACTAAACCCCCTAGGGGACCACACCCTTATTTCATATGCCCTTCGGGCAGGTGAGCTAATAAAACAATCATAATCAATATGTATTAACTTACCTTTTGCATCCTGAGCTCGCAGTCTGTTGTATTTGGTAATGAGAAAAATAACAACTATTCCCGCTAAAAGTACTGATGGAGTAGTGACAATTACAATCAGTGTAGGAACGGACATCCCAGAATTCTTGTTACTTGATTTCGAAGTTTCCTCCGGCGTTGTCGTAGTAGCCGGTGTTGTAGTCGTACTATCAACAGTTGGTGTATTAACCGGTGGGATAGTGGTAATATCCACCGTCGCTGTTGTAGTAACCGGTGTTGTAGTCGTTATGTCAACAGTTGTTGTAGTTCCCGGTGGTGAAGTGGTAGTATCAACCGTCGTTGTCGTAGTAACCATTGGGGTAGTGGTAGTATCAACCGTCGTTGTCGTAGTAACCGGTGGTGTAGTGGTAGTATCAACCGTCGTTGTCGTAGTAACCGTTGGGGTAGTGGTAGTATCCACTGTCGCTGTCGTAGTAACCGGTGTTGTTGTCGTACTATCAACAGCTATTGTAGTAACCGGTGGTGAAGTGGTAGTATCAACCGTCGTTGTCGTAGTAACCATTGGGGTAGTGGTAGTATCAACCGTCGTTATCGTAGTAACCGGTGAAGTAGTGGTAGTATCAACCGTCGTTGTCGTAGTAACCGGTGGTGAAGTGGTAGTATCAACCGTCGTTGTCGTAGTAACCGTTGGGGTAGTGGTAGTATCAACCGCCGTTGTCGTAGTAACCGGCGGTGTAGTGGTAGTATCAACCGTCGTTGTCGTAGTAACCGTTGGGGTAGTGGTAGTATCAACCGTCGTTGTCGTAGTAACCGGCGGTGTAGTGGTAGTATCAACCGTCGTTGTCGTAGTAACCGTTGGGGTAGTGGTAGTTTCCACTGTCGTTGTCGTAGTAACCGGTGTTGTTGTCGTACTATCAACAGCTGTTGTAGTAACCGGCGGTGAAGTGGTAGTATCAACCGTCGTTGTCGTAGTAACCGTTGGGGTAGTGGTAGTTTCCACTGTCGTTGTCGTAGTAACCGGTGTTGTTGTCGTACTATCAACAGCTGTTGTAGTAACCGGTGGTGAAGTGGTAGTATCAACCGTCGTTGTCGTAGTAACCGGTGGGGTAGTGGTAGTATCCACTGTCGTTGTCTTAGTAACCGGTGTTGTTGTCGTAGTAACCGGTGTTGTAGTCGTAATGTCAACAGTTGTTGTAGTAACCGGTGTTGTAGCTGTTACATCCACCGCTGATGTCGTAGTTACCGCCGTTGTAGTTGTAGTATCCAGTGCTGTGGTTTTAGGTACCATCGATGTTGGAATAATTGTCGTTGTTGTGACCTGCAATACACAGTAAACACAAAACATGCTAAGGTGAAAACATGTGCTGAGGTAGGCAATAACAGAAAGCGAAAAGTTGGGCTGTCAAAAAAGAAATATATATATATATAT
>NW_018405543.1:31972-41107 GCF_002113885.1 Mizuhopecten yessoensis
GGTATTTATACATCATCCTGTAGTATGATACACATCAAATATAACTTTGTGTACGTTAACACTTCATTGTAATTACAGCAAGAAAGAAAAGTGTGCTTGGCATGAACAAATCCATGTTAGTCTCATTTCATTTTGAGTGCATCTATTCAAATTGATCAGTTAAATGTAATATGTATTACCTTCCTTAACTGAAACGAGATACAACAGTACATCTGGATTTTGTTGTGCAATAATATTAGCGATCATGGCTCCGAAACTGGCCTCGTTATCCCCTACAATCTGCTGGTAATTTTCCTCAAATGTTACGGTTATATTGGTGACGATCGTTGTGTTGTCGTTGAGTAGGGCAAACTGCTTTTCATTAACTACCTGGACCTGGACATTGTCATTAATACCATACTCTTCTGGGGAAGAAGTTACATGAAATGTCAAAAAGTATAAGCCAATCTGATCGAATGTCAATGAATCAAACACAGCTTCACCAGTGTCGGGATCAAATATCGCATGGAGAGACCCTGACATGTTCCCCGTAGTATCCGACACATTCACGAGACTGACTGTTGCTGTCCAATTATGGCCCTGGAATAAAGTACAAATAACATGTAATCAGGACAAATTAGTCTACATTCCTTATGAATACAGGACGTTGACACAATTGCATACTGATACTTTTTTCGATGGATTTGAATATTTAAATTGCTGTATTATGTATTTGTATACTTTTAATAAAAAAAAACATTTTTAGCTCACCTGCCCGAAGGGCATCTTAATTTTGTATAAACGGTGGGTGTGGCCCCCCTGGGGGCAAAGGAGCGGAGTCCAACAGGGAAAATAGTGGTAAAATCTTTTAAATCCTTCTACTACCATAGGGATTAAGGGATTTAATCCAAATTTAGCTTGGGAGCATCATTGGGCCAAGGGGACTTTATTTTGTATAAACCATGGGTGTGGCTCCCCTTGGGTCAGAGGGTCGGGCCGAATAGGGGAAATAGAGGTAAAACCTTTAAAATCCTTATTTTACCGTAGGGATAATTTTTTTCCCCTAATTTAGCCTGGCTCATCCTTGGGCCAATGGGACTCAATTTTGTATAAACCGTGGGTGTGGCCCCCTGGGGGCAGAGCCTTAGAGGGGAAATAGAGTTAAAACCTTTAAAATCCTTTTTAGGGATTTTATCCAAATTTGGTATGGAGCATCCTTGGGCAAAAGAGACTCAATTTTGTATAAACAGTTAGTGTGGCCCCCTCTGGGGGCAGAAGGACAGGATATATTATGGTTACCAAATCACTGAATATTTACCCTCCATGCTATGTCGCTGATTCGATGTCGTGTGGTGTTGTCTATCAACGTAATCCTCATTTCGGTAGCTTTGTTCATAACTAAGGGTTCTGTAGATATATTATTACTCAAAGCGACCTCTAACTTCGCAACAGAAAAGGTTTCTGATTGAGTAGATAAATGTTTTTCGTTAATTGGGTAAGTCTTATTAAAGTGAAGACAGAAGTCATTCCCGTAATGGGATACGGTAAGGTCGGTGAAATTCGCCCATCCTCCAACCACATCTACGGTTGTAGTACCATGTAGTGTGGCAGATAGGTTAGCGCCGGATATCAGATATGCAGTCATATGCCAAGGGTCGCCAATACTGCCCAACTTTGTCATGGGTTGATCCTGTAACAGAAGATGTGTATACATAAAGCCTGTTTTAATGCAGTAACTTATGATCGTTTATCTTAATGATAATTCCCCATATATAACAGTATCATTACTGACGATAGTAAATCGTTATTTAAAGTCCCTGCAGGTGGGGCGTAAGAAATGTACCTGCTGCCCCATCTGCATGGTCGTAAGGAACTAAATTTGGGATCTTATCTTTTCTCTTTTTTTAAACAACTTCTTTCTAACGTCTCCCTTGACAATGCTTCACTTTTGGCTATTAGTTGAGCGCTCGCCCCTGTGAGGAAGGCTTTGGGTTCTGTCCCCTGGCCGATACATACTAGAGATTGTACAAATTGTAGTTTCTGCTCCTGCTTAACACTCAGCAATTTTTGGAGTGGGACGACTGGTTCGCCCGTTGTCTGTATAATGTGACCGGTGGGGTGTCCTGTTGGGTGTTTTCGGCAGTGTGTTTCAGTGAGGTAGCACTATAATATCGGCATCAGTTCCGCGCTATCACAATGTGACAAACACGAAAATATCGCAGCCTCCCAAAACACACACGCATACACTATACGCATGCATCTTTCACACAGGGGAAACCGTCCTTAAATGACTATAGCTGTTTATAGGACGTTAAACAATGCTAAAATACCGACGCCACTTTTGTTGTGACGGAAGCGCTCGAATTTCCCGGATATTATGGTTATTTCAAGGTTCTATATATAGAATTTGATGTTCACTCGATTTCACGGAAACCGGTGAACATAATGCAATTATGGATTCCATGTGAGGACTTTTCTCTGATTTAGGAACCTGTCAGGTCCGTAAATCAGGGATAGACCGAAACTGTCCACAATTGTTTTATTGTATGACAATTTTACAATGATATTAATCATTTCTCATGTCATAAACACATGGATGGCATGGACTATTTTATAATCACAGATTGAAGAACTTTGAATACAAAATGATATATACAATTTCAGATTCAATTCATGTGATATTTAATTTCAAGTAAATATTGTTTGCACAATCGACATCATCCATGACATAGATGAGAATTTGATGAAAAAGTTAATTTGTAGTTGAATTTAGTAGTGTGATTTGTAACATATTCACGGTCTGTAACACTTTTCTATTTATAGAACGAGGTTAATAACAGATGATTTGATTGTCTGTTAATTAATTGCTGGGAAATTACCTATGCCTATATTTAGTAACGGTCTATAACACTTTTTATGTATAGGTCGAGGTTTGTAACACTTTTCCATTCATAGAACGAGGTCAGTAACAGATTTACAGATTCGTCACATGACATCGTTCCTCCATTCAGGACTGGAAATTAGACCACTCATTTACGATTTTTTGACTGGGTTGTGAAGAGCTCTCAGCCAACCAAATTCTGTTTAAATATCAGCTATATAATAAATTAGTATATATACGCATTTATGAACAGAATGTACGTTACCTGCTCATCATACACTTTCAGACAGGGTTGTGTAGGAAATTGTACAGTTTCGTATGACGCAGACGGCTGTATGGTTATGTTCATACTCTTTGGTATGGTTAGTTTCCCATCGGAGTCTTCTATTATGTATTCCCCGTCTTCACGTACCTCAGGAAGCGGTTCACTCACAGCAATACTGCTTATAGTCACATTGAGTTCCTTACTTAAGTCCTTTCCTCCCTGCACTTCATTGATAAACTTTGATGATATGTTCAACAAGGATTCCGTTGTCAATGTTTCGTTTTCTGTAGCGTTCCCATCTTCAAATAGTAATGTGATAGTTAGCAATAATGTTGACTTTATCTTCACCAGTTTAAAACGTAAATGTACATACTTTAGCGGTATACCAGGTTAAGCGTTTTTCACGCCATACTTATAGCGCCACATTATGATTGTGCTGATCTAGGTTTCAGTGTATTGATTTTTTCTGACAAATTTTGTATTACGGATACATACCGGATCGAATTTTTTTTTATAATTTAAATTTATGAGTTTTAAAATATCATATATTGTATAAATATTTAAACAGATATACAAAAAAGTTAAACAAAACAAAAAAAATATTAAATAATGAAGAAATGATTACAAATCAAGTAAACCCCAATGGTCAATACCTGTTTTTGGGGGATCACTGATTTCAAATTGAATCTCCATATCCTCAGCTACATCTCTTCGTCTTCTTCTTCCAGACTCCCTCACAACATTAACTACCCTGATTTTCTCCGGCGGTACATCGAAAAACAAAGCTAAATTATGTATTAATGCTTCCCCGTAGAACTCCTCTGCTGTCAATGCTGGTATTTGAAATGAGACGATAAACGACGGATTTGTTACTATTTTGACTGGACTGCTGCCTCTAACTAACACATACAAGATATTTGAGTCCCTGTCGAAGAAATTAGTTCCGGTGACATCACTGGAGTCTGTAGCCGGAACGAATTCACCTGGAGATGAAGGCGGATCGACTACATATTTACCATTAACCATTCTAGCGTTCTTTGCTAGAACTAGTTCGTCATTCACATACACATCTCGACGGTTGGATTGAGAGTACCATATACCTAAGGTAACGACCTGGTTATCGTTGGAGTTCAATAGGAAGAATCGCAACGTCTGTGGGCTTGTAGTTGTAAAATGAAGTAGGTAATGCTTCCCTGTTAAACAGACATTTGCCTTTTGATTAAATTATAAACATATTCTACATTCTTGCACAAGTTAAAAGATGGCCTGTAGTATACACTGAAAACAAAATTCACACTATTTACTTTTTGCAATATGATCACTTCATGTAAATATATTCAAAAACCAATCAGCGTCACCGTCTCAAGTATCAGAAACTATAAAGTACAGGATAAGACAGAGTAATGAAGTGATTATCTAAGATAACTAAATTTCTAAGAATAGCAATTCATTGCTACAGCTAAGCTTCAGAAGTGAAGTTTTTCTTTCTCCACAACATGTTATATTTAATAGGCGATAGGACTTTGGTCATAAGCGCAACATCAACAATTGCCGTATATCCTACCCTAATAGTCCCTGCAGGTAGGGCGTAAGATTTGTACCTGCTGCCCCAATTGTATGATCGTAAAAGGCGACTTAATTTGGGATCTTATGTTTTCTTCTTTATAATATCTCCCTTTACAATGCCTCACTTTTGGCCTTTGGTTGAGCGTTCGCCCCTGTGAGGAAGGCTTTGGGTTCTGTCCCCTGGCCGAGACCATACCAGAGTCTGTAAAAATGGTATCATCTTGCACTCAGAGGAGGCCGCCCTTAAATGACCATAGCTGTTGATAGGACGTTAAACAGTACTAAACCCAACCAAATCCTCCCTTAATAATGAAGGGAGAAATACTCATTTTTTTTAAATTTCTTCAGGTTGTACGATTTATTTTAACATTTTGATTACAATATCAAGAGATTGTAGAACCGAACAGTGAAGGTAAATAATATATCATCAGACGGTTTGGTAATACTCTAATGCTTGCAAATAATAGAACATTGTTTCACGTAAAGTAGATAATTAACCTTTGTTATACTTGTCCCGCACCGGTTGGACTAGGTGTATACTGGTAATATTGTACCAAGGCGTATAACAGAAGACATCGTGTTGCTGAATGTTTAAATACTGCATGAATAGCTAGGTAAAAACAATCAGATATTGTGTTGTTCCAAATAAGTATTCCAACCATGCCATATATGGAATTGTACACACAAATGCAGTAGCATGAATATATACACTGTGTAATTATATGACAAATTATTCACTTTGTTGATATGTTGGAGTATTGTTCACTCTCTGGTGAGTATGTTGTGAACAGAAACGCTTTATTACATGTTTCGTTTTCATAGAATCATTGACTCTACGTTTTAATGTATGTACACTTCTACAATACACAATAAATGATGTAACCATACTCACCTGTAGCTACAATAGCCATGAACGTAGAAAGACGTTTACGACAGTTGCCTATCCTACAGGCACTGTGGTCCTGGGGTCCATTTATTAGATCCAGATACCCGTCACCAAGAACGGCGACAGGTGACAGCCGCCGGGTCTCCGTGTCCGCGTCCAGACTCTCTATTATCAGCATTTTGTAGTCGAGGTCGTGACACTCGTACGCTTGCCAAGCCGCTCGGTAAATACACTGATCAGTTCGTATTATTCCTTTAATAAAATTAATTTGTATTACATAACTATAATTTAAAAAATACAATTGTACTTTCTCAATCGGTCTTAGTTGTGACTGAATCAGTAATTACCTAATGACCCTTGGTATTGATTTCATTTTCTTAGAAAGGTTAGGGTTTTGATATTAAAATATAAAAATGATAAATATAAATTATTTAAGAAAATAGCCATTATAATTTCTATTAAGCCAATGTCGTGGTAAATTTCTAAGACATTTACACACAACTTGTCCAAAAATAAATAATTGTCCCAAATGTAGGTGTGCGTGGCTTGGTTACCGAGACTCAATTTTAGTAAATCAGCATAATTGGCGTCGCATTATTAGCTTGCATCAATTGAATGACGAATTTAAGACAAATACATGCGAATCATTGATTCGGACTCAAACTTCGGCATCATACCTTTGTGTGGCGCGATGCTACTAACGTTGATACGTTCTCCTGTTAGGGTGGTCAGCATCTCCAACGGTATCCTGTAGTCCCCCAATCCCCTATTCGGATCACCATTCCATTCCCATTCTGACTGAGATAGGACAGAGCGTATTGTGCCTAAGAACGTGCCATCTTCGTCCCTTATTAACGCTTTCTTTAGTCCATCGCAGTCCATATCAACACAGTCTCTCGGATTTATTTTCCTGATTATAAATGAAATGATGCTCGTTGTAGAATATAATTTACTGTACAAGCTTTTATTGAGTTTTCACATGAAAAACGTACAGTATCAGTTGTGAGGACGATACACTGACCACAATAACTCAACAATCAACTCTAACGTTCACAAAGCAACACTAGTCTTTAGTATTATACCTATAGTAAAAATCCTGTAATCTGAATATATCTTTAATATTAATATTTTATATTTTCATTGCAAGTTCCTATATGAGCATTAATATAAGAAATTGCGTTCCTACGACTATGAACGCAATTGGATCAGCGACATTTTGAAGTTTCTCCTACCGCCTCGAAAAACATTAGATGGCATTACACTGTTCCATGATTCTCGTTTGCACCGACGAAATAAATACTTCAATATCGAAAATATAAGGTTATGTCTGAATTTAGGTAAATAATAAATTAAAATTTCGATAAGGATTGAACGGAATGTTTAAATGTTCATGCCGGTATGAAGTTGAAAATATGCCGTTTAATCCTTATATTTAAATACAGACATTAGTCTAACGGACCCTGCTACGCAAAATATTTTTAATCTATGAGCAAGATATCAGAAACTGCCGTTGTCAGTTGACGTAAAAATACCGTTAAAACGATGGATCTGTACAAAATGTTTCACTTTTTACATAACGTTTTGGGTAGTGTGAACTAACGTACTCGATGTTCAGTCGATGAATAAAGAAGTATCATGTCTAAATTCTTTGCGCATTGATTACATTTAAAAAAAAATAATAATAAAACAATCTTTAAACAGCAAGTACTAGTAAATGAAATTAACAGATTCTGTTCGTCTTTAAGCACATCGCAAGACATATGTCGAATATGAAAATTATACTGGAAGGTCAGCCGGAAAATATCTCCACATTGATCATAATGTCTCGCAAACCTTAACAATTATGATGTAATGATAAAAAATTTGATAAAACTTACTCGATGTTCGGTCGATGAATAAAGAAGGAGCTATCGTTTTCCGAGTCATACTTGGTGATTTCTTTAGTCACAACAGGGTGTTGTCCGTCATCGTTAGCTTTGTTTGTAGTCAACATGACGTCCTTAGTACCGCATACCGTCTTAAAATGGGCAAACGTTACACCTAAAAAGTAAATTGTAATCGTGATTTATTAATATCTATAATTATCAATCCTGTGTACGTTAGTCCAGCACTTGAGTATATTTGAGAATTGAGTTGCTCTACTAAGTACAAAAAAACCGAGCGATGAACAAGTATTTGATTGATTAAAGAGGCAGTACTTGTGGTAATAGTTACGAGAAAAACGAAGTATAAACGCTCCTGTTGAAACAAATATTTAGTGGATGTTGTACAGATTTTCCAATTCAAGTTGTTTTGATTTTTAAAGTTATTTTTATGTAGATTTCCTCGAAATGAAAAGCATTTTAAGTTGCAGCTGGAATAATGGAATTAATGCATTACTTAAGTACTCACCCTCAACGTTCATAATTCCCATGCTTGCAGGGTAGCTCCTTATTCCAGTCAGGTCGTAAAATGGAGCGCTGTTACTTCCTTGCATGAAAGAAGCAAACACCAAACCGACATGACCTCCAGTTATCTGACTACTTATTCCCGTAGATTTAGCCTGGTCGGTGGTGCAGTTATATGATGAGGTCGTTCCGATGATGATGCTGTCCTTTACGGTACATTGTTTCGCCGCATACAAATGAGCAGCAGCACTTGGTCCTATTATTTGGTTGTAAATTCCCAGAGTATTTTCTGCCATTGTATTATTAATCAAAACTACAGACAGTCTGTTGTTGTAATATATTGCAATGTCATAACATTTCCAGATGAAGTAGTTTGATACTTGGTAACAAGAGCCTTGGACGTTATCCACTGGAAAAACGGCCAAGCCTATAGATGAACTGTGGGCTTCATTTCCAGATGGACCGGATGTTAGTCCACATTCTACGCCAGGAACATGAAAAGCTACACCATTAGTACCGCTGACCGAGTTATCTGTTAGTGTCAATTCTTTGGAGCCCATTCCACTTATAGCTCCAAAACGGGAACTGCTGCCACTCATAAGTACGACTAGGTTACGATGAATTGTCGTCCTGAAGGATTGCGTTTCGATCGCTGAAATTTTAATTGTATTTCTATATAAACATGGATCGTAATTACATTGGCATAGATAACAAATATATGATACAGGTTTTCAAATATAAATGAAAAGTTAAGTAGATAGTATTTATATATAATACTAATATGTCGACACACCAAACGTTAAACATTTTTGCATTCGCATTTACCACTTAGGCCATTATGTAAAGAACCCGACACGGCAGTCGCTATCTTCACAGATGTTATAAATTTGTCATGTATTGATGGATACATTTCTGTGTTGGTGGATAAAACAAACTTAACTTATTATACGCTAACAGTTCAATGTACTGTTATACTTAAGTCCATAATGAAGCATCAGTTAGTGTTTATTGTTTCGAAGCCATGAATATTGCCTAGAATAGATTTACCAGGGAATATATGTTCACTAGTTGTTGGCGTTTTAAATTTGCTGTTAGTACTCTCAACTATCTGCTATTTTAAACAATTTTAAAAATGAAAAAAAAAAGTTATTTACCTAGTAGAACAGAGTGA
>NW_018405543.1:44884-45501 GCF_002113885.1 Mizuhopecten yessoensis
GACGTTTTCCTCTATTTCCCCTATTGGGCCTCACATGCACAAAATTAACAAATTGAGTTTTGGTTTAAATCCCTTCATTTGTACAGATTACAGAAGGGATTTTTTTTCTCTATTTCCCCTATTGGGCCCGCCCCTCTGCCCCTGAAGGGACGGGGGGGGGGCGGGGGAATGGGGCAAATCTTCCATTGTTTAATATTAAATTCCCTTTTGCCAAAAGATTCTCTAGAACAATTTTGGTTAAAATCCCTTCAACGGTACAGAAGGAAAAGGATCTTCAATGTTTTCCCCTATTTCCCCTAATGGGCCCCACCCATTTGTCCCAAAGAAGAGGGTCTACACACCTCAGTTTATACAAAATTGATTATTTTGTCCATTAGCATGCTTCAGACAACATTTGGTTTAAATCCCTTTATTTGTATAGTTGGAGAACAAAACTCCTCTATTTCCCCTATTGGACAAATTTGGTCAAAATCCTTCCATTGGTTCAGATTTACCTATTTTCCCCCTATTTGGCCCCGCCTCTCTGCCCCCAGGGGAACCGTGCCATCTTTTTATACAAAACTGAGAACCCGTTGGCCAATGATGCTACAGACCAAATTTGGTCAAAATCCTCTGAG
>NW_018405543.1:47054-47530 GCF_002113885.1 Mizuhopecten yessoensis
TTAACAAAACGTCAATTCACGTTTTCAATATGATTCTTGCAAAACACTTTTCCCATGAACCTAACCAAAATGTCATGTTTCTTTGCTGCCTAACAAATAACGTCCATAGTCAAGCATGTAATGTAGTTAGCAGCAACTGACATCAAATTAAACCTCCCTAAACAAGTTGGTTTATTTTGTTTTAACGTTAGGGGTGCTCTAAAACACTATTACAATTGTATCTATCCAGTTATCTTGTCCGACTTAAATCAGTATAATACATTACATAGTCAAATATTTAAATGTAACACCATATATCCTTGCTTAATGTTGAGCGATAGTGATCAAATAATACCAAGTACCCTTCTAATTTGTACTATATGTAATTTGTTTTAACCGCATACTATTATTTAAGACGAAATTCTTAACATCAATTTATCAAAGCTTAATTATCATAGAATACACAAAGAACAATAAAATTGAAATACCAGATATAA
>NW_018405544.1:0-191 GCF_002113885.1 Mizuhopecten yessoensis
CGCTTTCTATGGAGGAAGAATAGAAGCATTTACGATGTATGCAGAGGCCTCAGAAGACAGACAGATTAAGTACTATGACGTGACATACCTTCATCCTTATATCAACAAAGTCGGGAAAGTACCATTGGCCATCCTAAAATCACAAAGGGAAACTTTCTTATCATTGAAGAATACGAAGGGTTGATCAAGTG
>NW_018405544.1:4167-4626 GCF_002113885.1 Mizuhopecten yessoensis
AGAGTCCGAAAGTTCAGGCATCATTCCACTACATGGCTACAGACCGGAGGATAAACAATCTTNAATGAAATGGTTGAAATTCATTTCAAATACTGAGGGTCTTAGAATTCAGCATGCTTTGAATGATGGAGAGAAATAAATAGGGCCTTTCAAAGCAGAAAATGAAGGAGGACAGGACACTGACTTTGAATTCCATGGATGCTTCTGTCACGGTTGCCCGTAACACAATCAACACAGTAACGGATTGCAACATGTCCGATCTTCATTTGAGGACGTTGGACAAACACCGTTATCTACAAGATCTCGGATACGACTACAGATGCGAATGGGAATGCGACTTTGAAAGACAAAGTAAGCTTAATGAATCACTTACATTTGATGAACATACTAGACATCGAAGATCCCCTAGAACCAAGAGACGCTTTCTATGGAGGAAGAATAGAAGCATTTACGATGTAT
>NW_018405545.1:0-191 GCF_002113885.1 Mizuhopecten yessoensis
TCTACATGTGACTCAACACCTGGTCATGTCTACATGTGACTCAACTCTTGGTCACGTCTAAATGTGACTCAATAATTTGTCACATATACATGTGACTTTACACTTGGTCGTGTCTACACGTGACTCAACACCTGGTCATGTATACATGTGACTTTACACTTGGTCGTGTCTACATGTGACTCAACACTTGG
>NW_018405545.1:2505-2578 GCF_002113885.1 Mizuhopecten yessoensis
AATGTGACTCAATACTTGGTAGTGTCTACATGTGACTCAACACTTTGTCACGTCTACATGTGACTCAACACCT
>NW_018405545.1:3293-3465 GCF_002113885.1 Mizuhopecten yessoensis
GGTCGTGTTTCAATGTGACTCTACACTTGGTCACGTCTATATGTGACTCATCACTTGATCATGTCTACACGCGACTCAGCACTTGGTCAGGTCTACATGTGACTTACACTTTGTCACGTATACATGCGACTCAATACTTGGTCATGTCTACATGTGACTCAACACCTGGTCA
>NW_018405545.1:6651-7058 GCF_002113885.1 Mizuhopecten yessoensis
GTGACTCAATACTTGGTAGTGTCTACATGTGACTCAACAATTGGTCACGTTTACATGTGACTCAACATTTGGTCACGTCTACATGGGACTCAACACTTGGTCGCGTCTACATGTGGCTTTACACTTCCTCGTGTCTACATTTGACTCAACACTTGGTCGCGTCTACATGTGAATTGACACTTTGGTCATATCTCCATGTGACACAACACCTGGTCGTGTTTCAATGTGACTCTACACTTGGTCACGTCTATATGTGACTCATCAGTTGGTGATGTCTACATGTGACTAAACACTTGGTCAAGTCTACAAGTGACTTTACACTTAGTCACGTCTACATGTGACTTTACACTTGGTAGTGTCTTCATGTGACTCAACACTTTGTCACGTCTACATGTGACTCAACACCT
>NW_018405545.1:9755-9967 GCF_002113885.1 Mizuhopecten yessoensis
CACATTTGGTCGTGTCTACATGTGACTCAACACCTGGTCATGTATACATGTGACTTTACACTTGGTCGTGTCTACATGTGACTCAACTCCTGGTCATGTATACATGTGACTCAATACTACTTGATCATGTCTACATTTGACTCAACACCTGGTCATGTCTTCATGTGCTCAACACTTGGTCACGTCTACATGTGACTTTACACTTGGTAGTG
>NW_018405546.1:0-192 GCF_002113885.1 Mizuhopecten yessoensis
TTCTTTGTGTTATCCCGTGCTTTACGATGCTTTAATGTATTTCACCGATTTCCTTGTGTTCATCCTCTGCTTATTCGTGTTATCCCGTGCTTTACGATGTTCCATTGTATTTCTCTGTAATTCTTTTTGTTCTTCCTCTGTTTCTTCGTGTTATTCCGTGCTTTACGATGTTCCATTGTATTTGTCTGTATT
>NW_018405546.1:5683-6280 GCF_002113885.1 Mizuhopecten yessoensis
TCTTCTGTTTCTTTGTGTTATCCCGTGCTTTACGATGCTTCTTTTTTATTTCTCTTTATTTCCTTGTGTTCATCCTCTGCTTCTATGTGTTATCCCGTACTTTACGATATTCCATTGTATTTTTCTGTATTTCCTTGTGTTCTTCCTCTGTTTCTTTGTGTTATCCCGTGCTTTACGATGCTCTATTGCATTTATCTGTATCTCCTTGTGTTCATCCTCTGATTTCTTTGTTATCCCGTGCTTTACGATGTTCCATTGTATTTCTCTGTATTTCCTTGTATTCATCCTTGGCTTCTTTGTGTAATCGCATACTTTACGATGTTCCATTGTATTTCTCTCATTTTCTTGTCTTCATTCTCTGCTTCTTTATGTTATCCCGTGCTTTTCGATGTTTCATTGTATTTCTCTTATTTTCTTGTGTTCATCCTCTTTTTCTTTGTGTTATCCCGTGCTGTACGATGTTCCACTGTATTTCTCTGTATTCTCTTGTGTTCATGCTCTATTTCGTTGTGTTATCGGATACTTTTCGATGTTCCATTGTATTTCTCTCACTTTCTTGTGTTCATCCTCTGCTTATTTGTGTTATCCCGTGCTTTA
>NW_018405547.1:0-15766 GCF_002113885.1 Mizuhopecten yessoensis
AAAGTCTGTCACTACCAACCATACCAATGTCTGTCACTACCACCACTCCAATGTCTGTCACTACCACAATACCAAAGTATGTCACTACCACCATACCAAAGTCTGTCACTACCCCAATACCAATGTCTGTCACTACCAAAATACCAGAGTATGTCACTACCACCATACCAAAGTCTGTCACTACCCCAATACNATGTCAATACCACCATACCTAATTCTGTCGCTACCAACCATACCAAAATCTGTCAATACCACCATACAAATGTCTGTCACTACCACCATACCAAAGTCTGTCACTACCACCATACCAAAGTATGTCACTACCACCATAGCTAAGTCTGTCATTACCACCATACCAACGTATGTCACTACCAGCCATACCAAAGTATGTCACTACAACCATAATAAAGTCTGTCACTACCACCATACCAAAGTATGTCACTACCACCATACCAAAGTCTGTTACTACCACCATACCAAAGTCTGTCACTACCAACCATACCAAAGTCTGTCACTACTACCATACCAAAGTCTGTCACTACAACAATACCGAAGTCTTTCAATACCACCATACCTAACTCTGTCTCTACCAACCATACATAAGTCTGTCACTACCACCATACCAAAGTCTGTCACTACCACCATACCAAAGTCTGTCACTCCCACCATACCTAACTCTGTCACTACCACCATACCTAAGTCTGTCACTACCACCATATTAAAATCTATCACTACCACTAACCAAAGACTGTCACTACCATCATACCTAAGTCTGTCACTACCACCATACCAAAGTCTGTCACTACCACCATACCTAACTCTGTCACTACCACCATACCTAAGTCTGTCACTTCTAATCATGCCAAAGTCTGTCACGAGCACCATTCTAAAGTCTGTCACTACCACCATACCTAAGTTTGTCACTACCACTATACCAAATATGTCACTACAAACTATACCATAGTCTTTCGCTACCACTATACCTAAGTCTGTCACTACCAACCATACCAAAGTCTGTCACTACTAACGTACCAAAGTCTGTCACTACTACCATACCAAAGTCTTTCACTACCACCATACCAATGTTTGTCACTGCCACCATACCTAAGTCTGTCATTACTACCATAGTACAGTCTATCAGTACCACTGACCTAAGTCTGTCACTACCACCATACCAAAATCTGTCACTACCAACCATACCAAAGTCTGTCACTACCACCATACCAAAGTCTGTAAATACCACCATACCTAAGTCTGTCACTACCAACTATACTATAGTCTTTCGCTACCACTATTCCTAAGTCTGTCAATTTCAATCATACAAAAGTCTGTCACTACCAATCATGCCAAAAGCTGTCATTAGCACCATACCTAAGTCTATAACTACCACATACCAAAGTCTGTCACTACCACCATACCAAAGTCTGTAAATACCACCATACCAAAGTCTGTCACTATCACCATACCTAAGTCTGTCACTACAACTAACCTAAGTCTGTCACTACCAATCATGCCAAAATCTGTCACTACCAATCATGCCAAAGTCTTTCGCTATCACTATACCTAAGTCTGTCACTACCAGTCATACCAAATATGTCACTACCACCATACCAAAGTCTTTCAATACAACTATACCAATGTCTGTCACTGCAACCATACCTACGTCTGTCACTACCACCATATTAAAGTCTATCACTACCACTAACCTAAGTCTGTCACTATCAGCCATACTAAAGTCTGTCACTACCACCATACCAAAGTTTGTCACTACCACTATACCAAATATGTCACTATCAACTATACCATAGTCTTTCGCTACCACTATACCTAAGTCTGTCACTACCAATCATACCAAAGTCTGTCACTACCACCATATCTAAGTCTGTCACTACCAATCATGCCAAAATCTGTCACTACCACCATACTAAAACCTGTCATTACTACCATACGAAAGTCTGTCACTACCCCCATAGCAAAGTCTGTCACTACATGATATACCAAAGTCTGTCGCCACCCCCATACAAATGTCTGTCACTACCACAATACCAAAATCTGTCACTGCCAACCATACCTAAGTCTGTCACTACCAGCCATACCAAGGTATGTCACTACAACCATACTAAAGTCCGTCATTAACACCATACCTAAGTTTGTCACTACCACTACACCAAATATGTCACTACCAACAATACCATAGTCTCTCACTACCCGCATACCAAAGTCTGTCACTACAAGACATACCAAAGTCTGTCGCTACCCCCATACCTAAGTCTGTCATTGCTACCATACNTCGGCCTTGCTCCACAAGCATCGCAGTTACCCCTGGAAAACTCGAGGACGAGTTCTTTCCTGGAAGGGGAGTATGTAACCCTGGTAAATACTAGCCGCAATATATCGCTCGGCTATAGAGAACTTCTCTTTAGCTCGATCGGTTGAGCGTAAGACTAGTAAGCCAGAGGTCCCGGGTTCGATCCCATGCGGAGGTAGTGATTTATAATTTAATTAATCATGCGCTCTGTTACACTACCACCATACCAAAGTCTGTCACTACCAACCATACCAAAGTCTGTCACTACCACCATATCAAAGTCTGTCAATACCACATACCAAAGTCTGTCGCTACCCCCATACAAATGTCTGTCACTACCACCATACCAAAGTCTGTCACTACCAACCATACCAAAGTCTGTAAATATCACCATACCTAAATTTGTCATTACCACTATACCAAATATGTCACTACCAGCTATACCAATGTCTGTCACTGCCACCATACCTAAGTTTGTCATTGCTACCATATTACAGTCTATCACTACCACTGACCTAAGTCTGTCACTACCACCATACCAAAGTCTGTCACTATCAACCATACCAAAGTCTGTAAATATCACGTCACTACCAATCATGCCAAAAGCTGTAATTAGCACCTTACCTAAGTCTATAACTACCACCATACCAAAGTCTGTCACTCCCACCATACCAAAGCCTGTCACTTCCACATACCAAAGTCTGTCACTACCACCATACAAATGCCTGTCACTACCACCATACCAAAGTCTGTAAATACCACCATACCTAAGTCTGTCACTACCAGCTATACCATAGTCTTTCGCTACCACTATACCTAAGTCTGTCACTTTCAATCATACCAAAGTCTGTCACTACCAATCATGCCAAAAGCTGTAATTAGCACCTTACCTAAGTCTATAACTACCACCAGACCAAAGTCTGTCACTACCACCATACCAAAGCCTGTCACTTCCACATACCAAAGTCTGTCACTACCACCATACCAAAATCTGTCAATACAACCATACCTAACTCTGTCTCTACAAACCATACCGAAGTCTGTCACTACTACCATACCAAAGTCTGTCAATACCACTATACCAATGTCTGTTATTGCCACCATACCTAAGTCTGTCACTACCAACCATACCAAAGCCTGTCACTACCAATCATGCCAAAGTCTGTCACTACCACCATACTAAAGTCTGTCACTACTACCATACCAAAGTCTGTCAATACCACCATACCAATGTCTGTCACTACCACCATACTAAAGTCTGTCACTACTACCATACCAAAGTCTGTCAATACCACTATACCAATGTCTGTCACTACCACCATACTAAGGTCTGTCACTACCACCATACATAAGTGTGTCACTATCAATCATGCCAAAGTCTGTCACTACCACCAATCTAAAGTCTGTCACTACCACCATACCTAAGTTTGTCACTACCACTATACCAAATATGTCAGTACCAACTATACCATAGTCTTTCGCTACCACTATACCTAAGTCTGTCAATATCAATCATACCTATGTCTGTCACTACCAACCATATTACAGTCTATCACTACCACTAACCTACGTCTGTCACTACCAGCCATACCAAGGTATGTCACTACAACCATACTAAAGTCCGTCATTAACACCATACCTAAGTTTGTCACTACCATTATACCAAATATGTCACTACTAACTATACCATGGTCTTTCGCTACCACTATACCTAAGTATGTCAATACAAATCATACCTAAGTCTGTCACTACTACCATACCAAAGTCTGTCACTACTATCATACCAAAGTCTTTCACTACCACCATAGCTAAATCTGTCATTACTACCATATTACAGTCTATCACTACCACCGACCTAAGTCTGTTACTACCACCATACCAAAAACTGTCATTACTACCATACGAAAGTCTGTCACTACCACCATACCAAAGTCTGTCACTACCCCCATACCAAAGTCTGTCGCTACCCCCATACCAAAGTATGTCACTACCACAATACCAAAGTCTGTAACTACCACCATACCTAAGTTTGTCACTACCATTATACCAAATATGTCACTACCAACTATACCATAGCCTTTCGCTACCACTATACCACTATACCAAATATGTCAGTACACCTAAGTCTGTCACTACCAACCATACCAAAGTCTGTCACTACTACCAGACCAAAGTCTGTCACTACTACCATACCAAAGTCTGTCACTACTACCATACCAAAGTCTTTTACTACCACTATACCAATGTCTGTCACTACCACCATACCGAAGTCTGTCATTGCTACCATATTACAGTCTATCACTACCACTGACCTAAGTCTGTCACTACCACCGTACCAAAGTCTGTCACTACCACCATACAAATGTCTGTCACTACTACCATACCAAAGTCTGTCACTACCAACCATATCAAAGTCTGCCACTACCACCATATCAAAGTCTGTCAACACCACATACCAAAGTCTGTCACTACCACCATACCAAAGTCTGTAAATACCACCATACCTAAGTCTGTCACTACCAACTATACCATAGTCTGTCGTTACCACTATACCTAAGTCTGTCACTTTCAATCATTACAAAGTCTGTCACTACCATTCATGCCAAAAGCTGTCATTAGCACCTTACCTAAGTCTATAACTACCACAATACCAAAGTCTGTCAATACCAACATACCAAAGCCTGTCACTTCCACATACCAAAGTCTGTCACTACCACCATACAAAAATCTGTCAATACCACTATACCTAACTCTGTCTCTACAAACAATACCGAAGTCTGTCACTACCACCATACCTAAGTCTGTCACTACCATCATACCTAAGTCTGTCACTACCACCATACCAAAGTCTGTCACTAGCACCATATCTAACTCTGTCACTACTAATCATGCCAAAGTCTGTCACTACCACCATGCTAAAGTCTGTCACTACCACCATACCTAAGTTTGTCACTACCACTATACCAAATATGTCACTACCAACTATACCATAGTCTATCACTACCACTAACCTAAGTCTGTCACTACCACCATTCCAAAGTCTGTCAATACCACCATACCTAAGTCTGTCACTACCAGCCATACCAAAGTATGTCACTAAAACCATACTAAAGTCTGTCACTACCACCATTCCAAAGTCTGTCAATACCACCATACCTAAGTCTGTCACTACCAGCCATACCAAAGTATGTCACTACAACCATACTAAAGTCTGTCAATACCACCATACCTAAGTTTGTCACTACCATTATACCAAATATGTCATTACCAACTATACCATGGTCTTTCGCTACCACTATACCTAAGTTTGTCAATACCAATCATACCTAAGTCTGTCACTACCGACCATACCAATGTCTGTCACTACTATCATACCAAAGTCTTTCACTACCACTATACCAATGTCACTGCCACAATAGCTAAGTCTGTCATTACTACCATATTACAGTCTATCACTACCACCGACCTAAGTCTGTCACTACCACCATACCAAAGTCTGTCACTACCACCATACCAAAGTCTGTCACTACCAATCATGCCAAAGTCTATCACTACCACCATACTAAAACCTGTCATTACTACCATACGAAAGTCTGTCACTACCACCATACCAAAGTCTGTCACTACCCCCATACCAAAGTTTGTCACTACAAGACATACCAAAGTCTGTCGCTACCCCCATACACATGTCTGTCACTACCACCATACCAAAGTCTGTCATTACCAACCATACCAAAGTCTGTAACTACCACCATACCTAACTTTGTCACTACCACTATACCAAATATGTCACTACCAACTATACCATAGTCTTTCGCTACCACTATACCTAAGTATGTCAATACCAATCATACCTAAGTCTGTCACTACCAACCATACCAAAGTCTGTCACTACTACCATACCAAAGTCTGTCACTACTACCATACCAAAGTCTTTCACTACCACTATACCAATGTCTGTCACTGCCACCATACCTAAGTCTGTCATTGCTACCATATTACAGTCTATCACTACCACTGACCTAAGTCTGTCACTACCACCATACCAAAGTCTGTCACTACCACCATACAAATGTCTGTCACTACCACCATACCAAGGTCTGTCACTACCAACATACCAAAGTCTGTCACTACCACCATATCAAAGTCTGTCAATACCACATACCAAAGTATGTCACTACCACCATACCAAAGTCTGTAAATACCACCATACCTAAGTCTGTCACTATCAACTATACCATAGTCTTTCGCTACCACTATACCTCAGTCTGTCACTACCAATCATACCAAAGTCTGTCACTATCAATCATGCCAAAATCTGTCACTACCACTATACCTAAGTATATAACTACCACCATACCAAAGTCTGTCACTACCACCATACCAAAGTCTGTCACTACCACCATACCTAGCTCTGTCACTACCGACCATACCAAAGTCTGTCACTACTACCATACCAAAGTCTTTCAATACCACTATACCAATGTCTGTTACTGCCACCATATTGAAGTCTATCACTACCACTAACCTAAGTCTGTCACTACCAGCCATACCAAAGTTTGTCGATTCCACTATACCAAATATGTCACTTCCAACTATACCAAAGTCTGTCGCTACCCCCATACACATGTCTGTCACTACCACCATACCAAAGTCTGTCATTACCAACCATACCAAAGTCTGTAACTACCACCATACCTAACTTTGTCACTACCACTATACCAAATATGTCACTACCAACTATACCACAGTCTTTCGTAACCACTATACCTACGTCTGTTACTACCAATCATACCGAAGTCTGTCACTACCAATCATGCCAAACTCTGTCACTACCACCATACCTAAGTCTGTCACTACCAATCATGCCAAAGTCTGTCACTACCACCATACCAATGTCTGTCACTACCACTATTCCGTCTTTGCGGTTTGCAGATTTATCTTCTCTTGAGAGCAGGTATTGATTGTTACGTCATTGGTTTGTGCGAGAAATTTACGTCTTTTTCTCAAAAATTGATGACGTTACTCTCACAAACAAATGACGTAACAATCAATACCTGCTCCCAAGAGAAGATTACTCTTTAATACGCAAAGACGGAAAACCTAATTCTGAGACGGTAAGCATAAACTAATGCTAATAATGGTGATAGCAAAAGATTTGACGGCGATAATTAGTTCCAACTGTATGTTATATACAACTGCATGATGAACTACGATTCTGAATCAAACAGTTTGTAGCTAGACGACGGTGGATTAACTGTGTATTACATTGTTACTAAAAGTCAAAGTTCATCACATTTATGACGTTGTCTTTCGCTCTGTGACGTCATTCAAAAGAATTGAAAACAAATAATGCTTGGTGAAACTAACATGCACAAAAAATGTAAAATATTCAGCTCTTAAAAAGAAGCAAAAGGTCACCATAAGCGGCCGAGGCTACTATTTATATATGTCTCGTGTCGTACTGACTCACTGTCTTCGAGTGTGCTTATCTTTGTGTTTTAATTTCAATCTACTCTGGCCGAACACTTATGTTACAGGTAG
The DNA here is from genome assembly GCF_002113885.1 of Mizuhopecten yessoensis. Lineage (NCBI taxonomy): Eukaryota > Metazoa > Mollusca > Bivalvia > Pectinida > Pectinidae > Mizuhopecten > Mizuhopecten yessoensis. The sequence continues at coordinate 7,853 of NW_018405547.1, forward strand.
AAAGGAGCGTTGGAGCTTTGAAGCAGGCTAACCAGTAACAGGTGGTTCGTTTTTTAAAGATTATTAGTAGTGGTTTTCCAGAAAGAGATTTTGGTTTCCCAGAAGGAAGTAGACGATCTACTTTCGGATTCGTTATCGCCTAATGCATGCATATCACCTAATGCACACGTGGCGAGCCTCCATTGAACAAAGCTGAGCAGTGATGGCGGACAGGTGAGTCAAGTTATTGGGTTGGAGGAGACAGGCATTTAAGGTCCTTATCGTAGAGACACGTGGTAAATTAATTGTACAGTTGATTGTAGGAGTAACTTTGACAAGCCAGGTTACTGGCAATCCCATCGAAACCAGACTGCATTTCAAGAAAACACCAAGTAATGTCGTCATAGATACAGGGACCATGTTGCAATTATGCGTATGGTACGCCTAACCGGTCTACACATAATGTAGTCAGATGTGTGCACGTGCATGACGTGTGCACCAGTACGTTTAGGGTTGGAATTTCTGACTGCATTATTTGTATAATGTCAGGATCCCTTCATTTCGGTCAACATTTAAAGCGTCTTGAACCGACAATAAGCGTCTTCAAGTGACAACTGGCGTCGCACGACACAATCTTTAAAAATACTGAATAAAGTAAGCCACATCAGAAGATATGTTGTTAATATGACTATGATATACCTCTATACCAAAATTGAATTTGATATTTGAAAATGATGACGTGGTGAATATAACTACAGATCGTGAAGCGTCTTCAGACTTCACCTCTAAAATAAACCAATAAAGTATGTAGATATCGTGTGTACATAACAACAATGATCGACCGATATCGTGTGTACACAACAACTGGGACCGGATATCGTGTGTACATAACAACTAGGACCAGATATAGTGTGTACATAACAACTGGGAACAGATCTCATGTGTTCATAACAACTGGGGCCCAGATAGCATGTGTTCATAACTGGGACCAGATGTTTTGTGTACATACCAACTGGGACTAGATATGGTGTGTACATAACAACTTGGGACCATGTAGATATCGTGTGTACATATCAACTGGGGCCGAGATATCATGTGTACATAACTGGGACTAGATGTCGTGTGCACATACCAACTGGAGACAAGGCATCGTGTGTACATAACTTGGATTAGATATCGTGTGTACATACTAACAAGGACCAGTTGTCGTGTGTACATAACAACTAGGAGCAGGCATCATGTGTATATACCGGCTGGGACCAGATATCGTGTGAACATACAAACTCGGACAAGGTATCGTATGTGCATACAATCTCGGACCAGATTGACATCGTGTGTACATAACAACTGGGACCAGATATCATGTGTGCATACATTCTCGGACCAGGTATCATGTGTACATACAAATTCGGACCAGGTATCGTGTGTGCATACCAACTGGGACCAGATATCGTGTGAACATACAAACTCGGACCAGGCATCGCGTGTACATACAAACTCGGACCAGGTATCGTGTGTACATACAAACTCAGACCATGTATCGTGTACATAAAAACTCGGACCAGGTATCGTGTGTGCATACCAACTGGGACCAGATTGATATCATGTGTACATAACAACTTGAACCAGGTATCGTGTGTGCATACAAACTCGGACCAGATTGATATCGTGTGTACATAATAACCTGGACCAGATATCGTGTGTACATAATAAGTCGGACCAGGTATCCTGTGTGCATTCCAACTTGGAGCAGGTATCGTATGTATATACTTACTCGGACCAGATATCGTGTGTACATACCAACAGGGACCAGGTATCGTGTGTACATACAGTACTAACTGGGACCAGGTATCGTGTATACATAACAACTGGGACCAGGTATGATGTGTTCATAACAACTGTGACCGGGTATCGTGTGAACATACTAACTAGGACCAGGTATCGTGTATACATAACATTTGTGACCAGGTATCGAGTGTGCATACCAACTGGGACCAGATTGATATCGTGTGTGCATACCAACTGGGACCAGATTGATATCGTGTGTACATACCAACTGGGATCAGATATCATGTGTGCACACATACTCGGACCAGGTATCATGTGTACATACAAATTCGGACCAGGTATCGTGTGTACATACAAACTCAGACCAGGTATCGTGTGTGCATACAAACTCAGACCATGTATCGTGTACATAAAAATTCGGTCCAGGTATCGTATGTACATACACACTCGGACCAGGTATCGTGTGTGCATACCAACTGGGACCAGATTGATATCGTGTGTACATAATAACCTGGACCAGGTATCGTGTGTACATACAAACTCGGACCAGGTATCGTGTGTACATACAAACTCAGACCAGGTATCGTGTGTGCATACCAATTGGGACCAGATTGATATCGTGTGTACATAATAACCTGGACCAGGTATTGTGTGTACATAGCAAGGTATCATGTGTACATACAAATTCGGACCAGGTATCGTGTGTACATAGCAACTGGGACCAGTTTATATCGTGTGTACATAACAACTTGAACCAGGTATCGTGTGTGCATAACAACTGGGGTTCAGATATCGTGTGTACATAACAACAATGATCGACCGATATTGTGTGTACACAACAACTGGGACCGGATATCGTGTCTACATAACAACAATGATCGTCCGATATCGTGTATACTTAACAACTGGAATAAGATATCGTGTGAACATACTAACTAGGACCAGGAATCGTGTATACATACAGTACTAACTAGGACCAGGAATCGTGTGTACATAATAACCTGGACCAGGTATCGTGTGTACATAATAAGTCGGACCAGGTATCCTGTGTGCATTCCAACTTGGAGCAGGGATGGTATGTATATACTTACTCGGACCAGATATCGTGTGTACATACAAACTCGGACCAGGTATCGTATGTACATACAAACTCGGACTAGGTATCGTGTGTGCATACCAACTGGGACCAGATTGATATCGTGTGTACATAATAACCTGGACCAGGTATTGTGTGTACATACTAACTTGGAGCAGGTATCGTATGTATATACTTACTCGGACCATATATCGTGTGTACATACAGTGCTAACTGGGACCAGGTATCGTGTGTACATACAGTACTAACTAGGACCAGGTATCGTGTATACATAACAACTGGGACCAGGTATTGTGTGTACATAACAACTGGGACCAGGTATCGTGTGTGCATACAAACTCGGAACAGAATGATATCGTGTGTACATAATAACCTGGACCAGGTATTGTGTGTACATACTAACTTGGAGCAGGTATCGTATGTATATACTTACTCGGACCAGATATCGTGTGTACATACAGTGCTAACTGGGACCAGGTATCGTGTATACATAACAACTGGGACCAGGTATCGTGTATACATTACAACTCGGACCAGGAATGATGTGTACATAGCAACTTGGGCCAGGTATCGTGTATACATAACAACTGGGGACAAAGTTTGATGTGTACATAACTGGGACTAGATGTCGTGTGCACATACCAACTGGAGACAAGGCATCGTGTGTACATAACTGAGATTAGATATCGTGTGTACATACTAACAATGACCAGTTGTCGTGTGTACATAACAACTGGGAGCAGGCATCATGTGTTTATACCTGCTGGGACCAGGTATCGTATGTGCATACCATCTCGGACCAGGTATCGAGTGTGCATACCAACTGGGACCAGATTGATATCGTGTGTGCATACCAACTGGGACCAGAGTGATATCGTTTGTACATAACAACTGGGACCAGATATCATGTGTGCATAAATACTCGGACCAGTTATCATGTGTACATACAAATTCGGACCAGGAATCGTGTGTACATACAAACTCGGCCCAGGTATCGTGTGTACATACAAACTCGGACCAGGTATCGTGTGTGCATACAAACTTAGACCATGTATCNATGTACATACAAACTCGGATCAGGTATCGTGTGTGCATACCAACTGGGACCAGATTGATATCGTGTGTACATAACAACTTGCACCAGGTATCGTGTGTGCATACAAACTCGGACCAGGTATCGTGTGTACATACAAACTCGGACCAGGTATCGTGTGTACATACAAACTCGGACCAGATTGATATCGTGTGTACATAATAACCTGGACCAGGTATCCTGTGTACGTACTAACTCGGACCAGGTATACTGTGTGCATACCAACTTGGACCAGGTATCGTATGTATATACTTACTCGGACCAGATATCGTGTGTACATACCAACAGGGACCAGGTATCGTGTGTACATACAGTACTTACTGGGACCAGGTATCGTGTATACATAACAACTGGGACCAGGTATTGTGTGTACATAACAACTGGGACCAGGTATCGTGTATACATAACAACTGGGACCAGGTATCGTGTGTACATAACAACTGGGACCAGGTATCGTGTGAAAATACTAACTGGGACAAGGTATCGTTTGTACATAACAATTGGGACCAGGTATTGTGTGTACATAGCAACTGGGACCAGTTTATTATCGTGTGTACATATCAACTGGGACCAGTTTATTATCATGTGTGCAGGTATCGTATGTACATACACACTCGGACCAGGTATCGTGTGTACATAGCAACTGGGACCAGTTTATTATCATGTGTATATACTAACTCGGACCAGGTATCGTATGTGCATACAAACTCGGACTAGGTATCGTGTGTGCATACCAACTGGGACCAGATTGATATCGTGTGTACATAACAACTTGAACCAGGTATCGTGTGTGCATACAAACTCGGACCAGGTATCGTGTGTACATACAAACTCGGACCAAATTGATATCGTGTTTACATAATAACCTGGACCAGGTATCCTGTGTACGTACTAACCCGGACCAGGTATACTGTGTGCATACCAACTTGGACCAGGTATCGTATGTATATACTTACTCGGACCAGATATCGTGTGTACATATCAACAGGGACCAGGTATCGTGTGTGCATACAGTACTTACTGGGACCAGGTATCGTGTATACATAACAACTGGGACCAGGTATCGTGTGAAAATACTAACTGGGACAAGGTATCATTTGTACATAACAACTGGGGCCAGGTATTGTGTGTACATAGCAACTGGGACCAGTTTATTATCGTGTGTACATAGCAACTGGGACCAGATTATTATCGTGTGTACATACTAACTGGGGCCAGGTATCGTGTGTACATAGCAACTGGGACCAGTTTATTATCGTGTGTACATACTAACTGGGACCAGGTATCGTGTGTAGATACTAAATGGGACCAGGTATCGTGTGTACATACTGAATGGGACCAGGTATCGTGTGTACATACTAACTGGGACCAGGTATCGTGTGTACATACTAAATGGGACCAGGTATCGTGTGTACATAGCAACTTGGACCAGGTTTCGTGTGTACATAGCAACTGGGACCAGTTTATTATCGTGTGTATATACTAACTGGGACCAGGTGTGGTGTGTGCATAAAAACTGGGACCAGGAATAGTGTGTATATAATAACTGGGACCAGATATCGTGTATACATAATAACTGGGACCAGTTATCGTGTATACATAATAACTGGGACCAGATATCGTGTATACATAACAACTGGGACCAGGTATCGTGTGTATATAAGTTCTTTGTCAAGGATTGTTGGGTACATAAACAATTGACCTTTGTATTGCGTATTAAGTTAATATATGTGATTATTCGATGCCAGTATTCTTATAAATTTGTGATACAAACACAAATATTATCTTGCTCGTAAAATATAATGCTTTTGCAACACTGTGATATCTTTTAAATAATCATCATTTGGAATAAGGGACTGCTATTGAATATGAGGTCAAAGTTTCAACAGAGGACACTAGCTAGATCATAATACATATTCTTTACCAATCAAGGTAACTGTACATTCATGCTAAACCTTTTTCATTAGAAAATCTTTTACATTTCAGTGGAAATGGCGATGCTTGGTATGCGCCTGGTGTGAGCGCTCCCAACTGTTGGTTACCTCCCTCTAACGATGATTCTGTTTGGTGTGGACCAGAGGACAAGGAGTTGAAGCAATTTTACGATCACAACGTCAACATTAGGGGTGCAAGTTTCCAAGATGTACAAGTGCAAATTGATCAGCTGCTGAAGAGTTTATACACAGAGCTTAAGCGTGCTGAATCGACGCATCCCTTTCTGAGACTAAAGCCATTTCTTAAACAAGGTGGCTCCAGGGAAGGTCTGAAGGTCGGGGCAGCTAACGAGTTTGATGCATTGCTGCCGTTTACCTTCACCGGCATCACTGCGAAGGTGATAGAAACACCCGAAAACAATCTGCCTCCAGGTTTAGCAGAAATTTGTATCAAGAGAATAAGTGATAGAGTGGCCATACGGCCGGTAGAGTTGTTTGTAGATAGAGATGGTGAGAGATATGTCAGCTCAGAGGTTTTCCATGACAAACTCTTCAAGAGTTTGATCGACACAGCAGTACAGAAGTTCAACCAAGACCCTTCCATGAGTTCCTTCAATATTAGGAGACAGGCCAGCGCACCAGCCATCAAACTAGATGTCATCATAAATGGGGAGATGGTCAGCATCGATGTCGTTCCAGGCTTTGAGATATATGCCAGCTCCTCCTCATTGTCTGCAGAGAGAGATGTTGAGAGGTATGTCAGCAGCTCACAGGATTTCCATGACGAAGACCCTTCATTTGGTTCCTTCCATTTTAGGAGAGAGACCAGCCCACCGGCCATCACACTAGCTTTCATCATAAATCCAGGCGTCGATACATTTGCCAACTCCTCCTCATTAAGGAAGTTTTTGGTGACTCGTTGGATTCCAAGCTCTAAAAACATCACTCGGACTGTCCGTATTCCGGATCCCGCTACGGTTTGGCGTGTGTCCCATTCGCATTTTGAAATGCATATTTTTGATAAATGGGGCGTCGAAAATCTTACTGGCAAACGTCTTGTCCGAGCTGCACGAATCCTAAAAGGTCTTCGCGTCAAGGATAAAGACCGGAATTGTAGCTCACAGCTTCACCATGTCCTTACGTCTTACCACATCAAGAACATCTTGCTCCACAGCCTGCTGTGTCTGACCAAGGTCAATGCCGTGTCGTTGTCAAGTGTCTCGGAGGCTCTCGGCTATCTGGTCTTCATGCTAAAGAGCGCTTTGACCAGAAGTAAATTACCAAAATTTTTCTCCTTCAATCCAAGCCTTGGTCCCTATTTCCCAGATTACGCATTTCATAGCAGGAGCACTCCCGTGGTGAACCTGTTTGAGGAGCGCTCTGAAGGGGAGATACAACAGGTTCAGGCTCATCTTACAAAAGCTCTCAAGCACTTCAACCTTCAACAACTGCTGGACAAGACCCAACACGTGGACACATGCGCTATCAAGCCTTTTCTCGATAATGTTGAAGCCTGAACGTTTGTACTCGGTCTCCTTTAAGACCGGCGGATGTTCAAGATTTTATTCTGATCGACTTAGCTATAATTTAGCATTGCAGTAATTATTTATATACTAATATATACTATAGACCGTGTTCATATGTCTTTAGCTATTGCGAGTGCATTAAGTCCTTAACTAAAAATCGAATACAGATGTTCCCGATGTTGTGAAAATACGTAATATAGCTATGCACTTGTTAAAGAAAATTGTCAGTGTAGTGGAAATACGTAATATAGATATATATACACCTGTGACAGAACAATTGTCGGTGTAGTGAAAATACGTAATATAGCTATGCACTTGTGACAGAAAATCGTCGGTGTTGTGAAAATACGTAACATAGCTACAACTGTATGCACTTGTGACAGAAAATCGTCGGTAATGTGAAGATACGTAACATAGCTACAACTGTATGCACTTGTGACAGAAAATCGTCGGTGTTGTGAAAATACGTAATATAGCTATGCACTTGTGACAGAAAAT
>NW_018405547.1:15782-16875 GCF_002113885.1 Mizuhopecten yessoensis
TATGCACTTGTGACAGAAAATCGTCGGTGTTGTGAAAATACGTAATATAGCTATGCACTTGTGACAGAAAATCGTCGGTGTTGTGAAAAATATGTAATATAGCTATGCACTTGTGACAGAAAATCGTCGGTGTTGTGAAAACACGTAATAAAGCTACAACTGTATGCACTTGTGACAGAAAATCGTCGGTGTTGTGAAGATACGTAATATAGCTATGCACTTGTGACAGAAAATTGACATTAATGTAAAAATACGTAACATACATGTAGCTTATGCACTTGTGACAGAAAATCGTCGGTGTTGTGAAAATACGTAATATAGCTACAACTTACGATGGCCGATAGCAGCCGACACAAAACAACTACAATATAAGACATTTGTGTACATGTACACTTTTTAAAAACTGTACATGTACACAAAACAACAACAATATAAGACATTTATGTACATGAACACTATCTAAAAACTGTACATGTAAACAATACAACTACAAGTGCTATTAACATTCCTTAACGGTTCGGGTCAACTTGATATTTCACACGTGCCTGATGCGACGGTGAATTTAAAGACCAAACGACAAAGAAAGGGAATATGTTCATAAATCAGCGAAGAGGCGATAGAGGTCACCACACAGTGTTGCTACGTAGACTGTACACACTATTTCACTAGTTGATGCTTGAAGGCGACTTAATCTCATCACCTGAAAATGGATATACTAGAAAAGTTTGACATTAGTAATCATCAAGTGTTTAAATTTTCTTAATCTTTTCTTTGTATGTTGATAGGTCTTATGTCCTATTTTTAATTTGAAAGAAATGTAACAGACAAAAGCCATCGTTATTCGCATATCAATGTGGACTTTACCTAATGTATGGATTGGAGTCATAAAGTAGAACGTTGCCTTGTTCAGTGTGAATAGTTGAGTGCTAAAGTCAAATATAATATAATACTTACTGTAACAAAAGTTGTATGTAGATTGTTCTGAGAGAAATAACTAGTGTTTTATACCAAAGGCAATAGCCTTTTAACTTGTGAATATGTCACATGAAACACTTTAAATTACGTATTTGGGGTTATTGGGTTAACATTATAA
>NW_018405547.1:23825-26561 GCF_002113885.1 Mizuhopecten yessoensis
GCCTAAGTCTGTCACTACCACCACACCAAAGTATGTCACTACATTTACCACCATACCAAAATCTATCACTACCACCATACCAAAGTCTATCACTACCACCATACCTATGTCTATAACTACCACCATACCAAAGTATGTCACAACTACCATACCAAAGTCTGTTACTAACACCATACCAAAGCCTGTCAAAACCACCATACCTAAGTCTGTCACTACCACCATACCAAAGTCTGTCACTACCTCCAAACCAATGTCTGTCACTACCACCACACCAAAGTATGTCACTACATTTACCACCATACCAAAGTCTATCACTACCACCATACCAACGTCTGTCACTACCACCCTACCTATGTCTATAACTACCACCACACCAAAGTCTGTCACTACCACAATACCAAAGTCTGTCACTACCACCATACCTAAGTCTGTCACTAGCACCAAACCAATGTCTGTCACTACCACCACACCAAAGTCTGTCACTACCACCATACCTAAGTCTGTCACTCCCACCATACCAATGTCTGTCACTACCAACCATACCAAAATATGTCACTACCACCATACCAAAGTCTGTCACTACCAACCATACCAAAGTCTGTCACTACCACTATATCAAAGTCTGTCAATATACCATATATTACACTACCATTTGGTTTTCCAATACCACAATTCTGAAATCTTAATAATACAACATATCTCTTCCTTTTTTTACTTTTTGATGTTATTGTGAAATAACGCTGATATAACGCTAGGGTTTTATAGTCTGTTTGGTATCATTTATGTTGATGGATCCAATGTCGAAGGTACTTAATTAGCCGGGAAAGAGAGCATGCAAAACCTTTCCTAATGGCGATACATGTACCATTTGTTTGTATATCTAACTATGTAGTCTACAAGACGTCTTGTTACCATATACGTCACCAGTTCACGCCATAGATTATCTTGGAATGAAAAAGAAATCTGACCTCGTGTGCATAAACTTAGACGTCTTCTGTGACCATAGTTAAATACCACGTTTACTCAGCTCTCTAAGCCGAGTTATGTAGACGGGAATTCTGTCATCTTTACCAAACAGGAACGAAATGTCAATACGTGCGACCAGTTAATGGGACATGCACGTGTAAGGTTTGTCTGGGGAGGTACGTGCGTGGGAGTGATTGGAGAAATAATAAGGCCCTACACCGACCACATCCGTGTTTGGAGCGCATGGCCTTGTGATTATATGTTTATAAGCGTCCATATGATCGAGTTCGATATGATATCGACTGCGTCGCAGATGATACGGAGACCTCGCCCCAAAATACATCCCCAGTAGTGTTTTATTACATAGATAAGTCTCCAAATATAATTAAGATAGGTAGTCGAAAATACAAATAATTTAATAATTGACATCAACAAGACATTGCTAAACACAAATACCAAGACGTGTATGCTGTAATATTTCCAGAAATTCAGCATCTCAAGCTTAAATAAAATAAAAAGAAAGTCTTATTTGGAAGAAAAATAAGCCCGTTAGATTTATATTTCAGCTCGGAACACATACAAGAAGCTTTCTAGCAAAATTGAAATGCTACTTTTATTTACAACGATTCGAAATCCTGCATCTGATAAAGAAAAAGAAAACTGAATCCGAGCACACGTGACGAGGCGATGTTCTATGTATGAAAACTGAAAAGATAGGTTCGTCAATTTATGACAGAATGTTTTTAAACGTGCGTTTTTGAGAAGCTGGAAGTGCTTTACAAAGATTTATGATATGAGAGGGGACGGCAATGCGTTTTGGACGAGATTTGTGAGTAAATAGTAATAAAAAGGGCGATAACTCTACATTCTTTAAATCAGGTAGCGAATAGCTCTCACGATATATCTCCGGGTAGAATGAATAATTTAAATGTGTTTTTCGCTACTTATTTTATTTGCATTAACTGCCTGATATACATTATAATTGTTAAAAAAGATGTACTCGAGGATGACTGCCTGATATACAGTGTAATTGTTGATAAAGATGTACACGAGGATGACTGCTTGATATACAGTATAATTGTTAATAAAAATGTACACGAGGAGGGCTGCCTGGTAAACAATATAATTGTTGATAAAGATGTACACGAGGATGACTGACTGATATACAGTATAATTGTTAATTGTTAATGTGCACGAGGATGACTGCCTGATATACAGAATAATTGTTGATAAAGATGTACACGAGGATGACTGACTGATATACAGTATAATTGTTAATGTACACGAGGATGACTGCCTGATATACAGCATAATTGTTAATAAAGATGTACACGAGGATGGCTGCCTGATATACAGTATAATTGTTAATAAAGATGTACACGAGGATGCCTGCCTGATATACAGTATAATTGTTAATTGTTAATGTACACGAGGATGACTGCCTGATATACAGTATAATTGTTGATAAAGATGTACACGAGGATGACTGACTGATATACAGTATAATTGTTGATAAAGATGTACACGAGGATGACTGCCTGATATACAGTATAATTGTTAATAAAGATGTACACGAGGTTACTGCCTGATATACAGTATACTTGTTAATAAAGATGTACACGAGGATGCCTGCCTGATATACAGTATAATTGTTAATGTACACGAGGATGACTGCCTGATATACAGTGTAATTGTTGATAAAGATGTACACGAGGATGACTGCCTGGTATACAGTATAATTGTTGATAAAGATGTACACGAGGATGACTG
>NW_018405547.1:26792-109597 GCF_002113885.1 Mizuhopecten yessoensis
ATAAAGATGTACACGAGGATGACTGCCTGATATACAGTATAATTGTTAATTGTTAATGTACACGAGGATGCCTGCCTGATATACAGTATAATTATTAATAAAGATGTACACGAGGATGTCTGCCTGATATACAGTATAATTGTTGATAAAGATGTACACCAGGATGACTGCCTGATATACAGTATAATTGTTAATGTACACGAGGCTGACTGCCTGATATACAGTATAATTGTTAATAAAGATGTCCACGAGGATGACTGCCTGATATACAGTATAATTGTCAATAAAGATGTACACGAGGATGACTGCCTGATATAAAGTATACTTGTTAATAAAGATGTACACGAGGATGACTGCCTGGTATACAATATAATTGTTAATAAAGATGTACACGAGGATGACTGCCTGGTATACAATATAATTGTTAATAAAGATGTACACGAGGATGACTGCCTGGTATACAATATAATTGTTGATAAAGATGTACACGAGGATGACTGCCTGATATACAATATAATTGTTAATAAAGATGTACACGAGGATGACTGCCTGGTATACAATATAATTGTTGATAAAGATGTACACGAGGATGACTGCCTGATATACAGTATAATTATTAATAAAGATGTACATGAGGATGACTGCCTGATATGCAGTATAATTGTTAATAAAGATGTACACGAGGATGACTGCCTGATATAAAGTATACTTGTTAATAAAGATGTACACGAGGATGACTGCCTGATATACAGTATACTTGTTAATAAAGATGTACACGAGGATGACTGCCTGATATACAGTATAATTGTTAATGTACACGAGGATGACTGCCTGATATACAGTATAATTGTTAATAAAGATGTTCACGAGGATGACTGCCGGCGAAGAGTTCCCTGAATAACCACAATAACCTTACTACCAACTATAACCAAGTTTGCTCTATATTCTAGCTACAGGTACTTTTATCACTTTATGAAATAGTAAATTTAATTGTATTATCACTGTATTCCAGAGCCATTTCTGTCTGTTCTCGGTGTTCAGGGGCGTGCCTGGGATATAAATCTTGTGTAGGCACTTGAGCAATTTGCTAAAACAATATGAGTTTTTTTTCCAGTTCATCGACAACAGTTTTTAGGTTTAATATAATCAATTAATAAGTGTACTAGTGCATTTTAATATTAGATATACAGAAAGTACGAAAGTATATATGAATGGGTGGTAATAATTTATGTTAGGATTTTAGCAGGAGTTTCCAGCTAATTTCCACTGACGACAATATTTATAAAATGATTTTAAAGAAGAAGAATATTCAATCATTGTTATCCAAAACTTTATAAACTGAATTTAAATTCTTATTGGTGGGAGAGAGGTTCTTGAAATAAAAAAGAGAACACCGAAGCGTAAACAAAGTGAGAACTCAAAATCGATAAAACGAGGGAACAATTTGAAAGAAGGCATGGAGACCCTTGAAGAATATAATGAACATAAGACCAGGTGTTCCGGAAGGGTAAGTATCTTCCGTATGAATTATAGGTCACATATAATATGCTACGTCCTCAAAGCGAGAACAGGGTTAGTGACAACAAAACGATACGTATGAGCATAGTAAACAATATCGAACTTCATATCACACAAAACTTGCCAATAGTCTTCATTGAGTTGCATCTTTGAAAACCCTGTATTGTAACCTTGTCCGTCAGCAGTCTACATCTAGGTTATCATGATTAAGTCTTGGAGTTATGGAATCACAGCAACAAGGGAAAGCAGGGATGTTACTATCAAGAAAGAGAAAAATCACAATCGGAACATCAAAATTGTCACGCTAATCAAAGCGTTGTTTTAAGTGGTCTCTTTCCATTATGTTATGAGTAAAGATTGAGGAAAGTGACCGAGGTAGAAAAACCTGTAGTGTCCTTAATTTCAAGCTCGGGAGGGTACAGTATATAAGATCTACGCGGTCAATAAAATTGTTATTTAAAGACAGCATATTGTTGATATATTTGAATGTTAAATTTAAAGACTTGCAATTGGCTGAGGTTTGTTTGTCCTGATTGCTTATCAAATAGATTAAGCCTCGTATGAAAACTAAAAACATCGGCCAGAGGAGAACAGTTTCTTCCCATAGGAATACCTAGCTACAGTCAGCTTACTGATGGAAAGTCTGGACACCGGACCGGATAAAGACCTCAACAAGGAACTCAATCATTCCCACAATTTCAACATCTGATTATTTATTTTAGCTTTTGTAGTGCTTTTCACAAAATATGCTAAAAATTATTTACAACCATGTACTCATATCGCTGTTTGCCCTTCTTTTTGAAAAGAAACCTCTCATAGTAAGAAAACGAAGGCTTTCCTTCTGTTTGGTATAAGGAATGATAGTGTAAAGGGTTGGAAATTAAAAAGTTTGATAGAAGAAACATTTTTTAAGAAGAGGGTGTTCAAGATTGATCAAATGTTCCTTTGAAATATTCAAATTCCACATTCCAATTATTCCACTTACCGAGTATACGGAGTCACAATACGACTGTAACTCTGTTTACATGGTACTAAGTTTGCATAAAGGCTTGGTTGAGTAACAAGATGAGCCCGCGATAAAAGTTATTTACAAGGATTCTGGTGAAATTCCGGAGTCCAATACAAACGACGTACATGTCCGTATCCTTATCATTAATGGGTATTCGGAAATAGAGAAGCGTGATTAGCTAGTATTTCGTCTTTCAAAAAAAAAAGTGAATAGGTAGGGTTACACCTTGGTTATCAAGCATGCTTAGTTCTAAATGGTCACCTTGTCGTAATCTGCTAGCCTCCCTCCGACTCTCTGGACACGTTAGTTTAGGTCCAAATGTAGCTGAAACAAATCATCATGTCCCTATGCTCCGACTGATATCATGCTACATGTGACCACATCGGGGTAGAGTGGGCATTGGAATTTAAGAATGGCGCCTTATTTCGCGTAGCCTCGAAAGACGAGACAGTTTCACTGCGAGGGGGATGCTCTGATTGGGTTTCTGAACTTTTGATGTTTCGAATTTTCCGGACCACAAACTTGGTTGGTTGTGGTGATATCATTGTTTAATGTCGCAGCTTGAAAGTTGTAATGCACTTATATGTGTTACAAGGGTTTTTTGTACTATATTCACTTTTTCAATTTTATGTATTTACGCTGACCTTAAATAAAAGATCGACAAAAGTATGTGTATGCACGTGCCTACTCGAGCCTAAGGCAGCTACGCTACTGGTGTTATTTCTGGTGTATTTGGTTTGTGTTGCGGACCATTCCGACACAATACGTGTCTGTTGCCTGGTTGTTGGACTGAGGTCTATCACGTCTGACCATCTGGTCACACGAATACATAAGTTGTCATTTAGGTCAATCCTTCTGCATCATTTCATATATTTCACTCACATCGTGATTCTTAATTATCAACCATTGTTTACGAAATCGTTCGAAAGTGTTTGGCATCTGAACAATAACATAGCTGTTCAATGTCAAACATGTTAAAATATTGCCTCCGTTCACATCGTCATCGGTATGAGTAACACATCATAACGGGGCCAGGTAAACCTACACACGTTATACACAAAAATACGTGTAATTTGGCTTTTAAAATTATGAACAATTTGATAAATGAATGTGTGGGTCTGGGTTTGATCACGGCGTGGTTCGTCGTCTTTACGCCACGGTACATATATCAATCGTATACATGTATGGAAACACACAAATGACGATCAGGTTTTCAATGAGAATCACGGACAGTCAGGGCAGTCTATAACCAACGCCCCCTTCTTGATCAAGACCAACTTGCTGATGTTTCAAAAAAAAAAACTGTATTGATACAGAATTTTTGGAAACATCAGTTTTATTAAAACTGAAGATGAAGAATTAAGTTGGGATGCATTATTATAATCAATGTATGTTGATATTTTAACACAATTTGTAACTTATTGCTTAGCTTTATATGATCTTTTTGCGACTCTGGGCAGCTACATTGTATTTAGTTTGAACAATATTTTATTTGTAATGTTTGTTTTTTTACAACCACAAACAACGTAGATAAAAAGGTGTTTTTGTTTACAACGATAAACAAATTCATAAAAAAGTAAAAAAAAAAGATGTAAATGTATCAGAGAAATACGTCACTGGACGTTTTACGGGAACACAACCAAACACATGTAATACTAGTGCTGTTTACTACAGACGTAACACACATGGGAGTGTTTAATAAATAGAAGTTCCATCTGTGCTGATTGTTGACGACTCATTTTCAGGGTGAGGCCTGATAGGGAAAACATGTACAGCGATTGTTCAAACACATACCAATGCTGTAATTTAGACAGAACACGCCATTTTTTGTAGATATAATCAGTAAGAGAGTGAAACGAAGAATGGTCACGCCACTTCTGGTATAACATATCTGTATGTCTGAAGTCATGCATGCAATGTTATTTATATAGCTCAATGCCACTTCTGTACAGGTTATCATTTTTTTTATAGATTTCAAAAGGAATAAAACAAAGGCTGAACATTTTTGAACAGCTCACAAAACGCCAACTGTAGTAAAATAACCAATAGTACACGAAGAAAACGTATACTGTTCTTTGGTCGTTGTAGGACCTTTTTAAACAAAACTGGGCACGTGGCGATTTTAAGAATGCAAACTGATAGATACATGGCTTTATCTTGAAGCAGAGCCGTGTGATATGAGCTGATTGCTTTTATTCGTTCACTACTTACTTATATATGTCTACATGTTTAGGACAAACGTTGACCGAGAATTAAAGGTATTTATATGTTTTTAGCATAACGCTTATAAGCAAATAGGTCCAATGTTTATTCTAGGGGAGCTCACATCGGAACGGTAAGGTTGGGTTTGTTTGTGTTATACGTTTTATTTACAGCTATGGTCACTAAAGGACGTGCCAGGTTTGAAACAAGAGTACCCGAAAACAACAACCGACCTGCGGAAAGTACCTTGAACCCGCGACCCGGTGGTGGAGGGATGGTGATTGTAGATAACATCACTGCCGCGATAATCACTCGGCCATCGCGGCTGAGATTCAGTCCTTGGTTACATTGTAAAAATGTGACCAACAAAAAAAGAAAAACAACCCAATATATACATTGTTCTTTATCAGCACTTAAGTTGGATTTCGTGATTTCTCTGCTCTAGAAGAGAAAATATCACAATTTCACGACGAAACAGAGTAAATGTGTTTTGAACAGTTGAATGTCACAGGTTTTTTTTCTCCCTCCGCGTTTTGCTAGTTTTACTATATTTCGCACATAATGTTCCGTTTCTGCTTCTCCTGAGCATTTCGTTATTTTCCTTTTGAGCATTTTTGTTTTTTGTATTAAGTCGGCTAGTCCTAATATCCGTCATGCTAAAGACATGATTAAGATTGACATTTTGACATCACTTTGATACGACGATATTTAAATAACTATCTAAAAATTGAAATGACGCGAAATAAATCCGGATGTTGTTCGGAACGCTTTTGACATTTTAGTCAGACAAGATTCAAAAACAGGTAGGGAACGGACCGTCCACAAGAGACTTACTTCCAGGTCTCCATTTCTCCATAAGTCCCGTACAGGGTAGATATTTATCAGTGGTTAAGGCGTAAATCGCCCTGTATGTCAGTTTTAAGGAGTCTCGCTTTTCACCGCTCCCCCTTTGAGTCACAGCCTGTTCAAATTCATTTTACAATGATTTTTATGACTTAACGGTCAATGACATTACAAATAAGGGATTGAGTTTGAAGCCCTCCGAAAGCAATTAAACATCGGTTAAGGCGTATGACACATTTTCCTGTGTTAAAAAGTATATACAGAATAAAATATCGATCACGTCCAGACTTACGGGATAAGGTGAGCAGGTCAAAAGACGAATATTTGTATTCCAATAATACGTTTGGAATGAACTTGTATTGACCGACTATTTGATACAGGTTGGTCCAAAGCATGCCGTCTCCATCGCTCCACCCCTTTAGCAACCAATAGGCGGGGTTTAATTAAATCCGCCGGAGTGACTACTAACGCCCCCACGCGGTAATCAGCCGAACCAGGTCAGAAGGACCAATAGGTGGCCGGAAATAGCGGTATATAAAAGGTGTATTTGTCATTGAGCATAAGTGTGTCACTTAACATAACAGGCTCACCGACTACATTATATACTACAAGTATGCAGTGCCTCTTTGGAACGGTATTAATTATATACAGCATATGTCCTGGATTGATATCAGGAAATGTCAACAAAATGATCGATTTCTCCAAGTTCCTGAATCCTTGGAAGGTAAGATTCCTATGTTTTTTACTATGCGTACTGCATGTAACATTCGTTTATTGTAACACGTAAGCGATGCTCTCCGTCAGTGTCACATTAGAATTACATTATTTCACAGGAAATATATGTCATATTTCTTCCCAAGTGTTACGTCAGCTTTGGCAGTGCATCCATCAACTCAAGCAAAACATGTAAAACAAACGTATGTGACCGCCGTTTCTGTTAGTCTATCTGTTAAAAGTTGTGGGAGAATTTAACACAATCGTAAGTATAATGACCATCTGGTATAAACAGAGCGAAATGATATTTCTATCTCCGTGGCTCCTTGCTCACATACAGTATATTTCACAGAGAGAGTGGATTATTTCAAACCAGTACTTTGTAGTGCGGACATAGGCAAAGACGATGTGAATATGGAATATTGAGGCATTGACTGATGCACATTGTCTTCATCAAGGGTCCATTTAAATTTGAACCTATCGGGTATCGTGCACTCTCATAGATACCACCTTGAGGAGTTTGGTTTCAGGATCTTGAATAGACTATACTCCAATCTGGATTTTGGGTACTGAAGCGCATTGAAAGTAATTCAGTACATTAAGTTATATAGATGTTAGAGTAGAGTACTGGTTGGGACGCCGTATGGATATAATATTTACATTTCCACTGCACAGAGCCTAGATGTTTCTACTGGGCCCAATGTATGTTATTTCCGTATTACATACATTCGGCTATTGTGACGTCGCTACGCTTATGACTTCATAACTGTAACGTTGGAGATTGCACTGCTCCACTGTCAACTGGTGGCTGTTCTCTGTATGGATTTAACCTGACGTTGAAACGTGTTCCTACTAATATTATGTCTTAATTTCTGCGTGAACTGTAGGTTGATTAACATAGAATGTAAATATAAGTATTGGTTGTCATGTTTTTGACATGCATTGGTGTGTAACATACCAATGCATGTCAAAAGTATGACAACCAATCCTTAAATACTGTAACTTTACAATACTAACACTTCCGACACAATGCTATCGTGACAGTATTTGTTGGTTGGAATTCATTTGACGGTTAGTATAAAGCTTGTGCAGTCGGGAATGTGGATAAACTTCTTCTAAGTAATATACCTTTCTCATTGTCAGTGTTGATTTGGCATTAGAAAATTAAGTATTTGACGCGGCATAATCGAATATTTTGCTAGAGTACTAATCTCTATTAAACCTCCATCCAAACGCCTCATCGTACGTTTGAAAGTTAAAGAATACTGGTTATAAAGCAGGCGCCCGCTCGGGTTCGGATATTTAACCCTTAGTTCATTAATCGCGTACCTAGTGTGTGTTTAACAAAATGTCATTAGTTTAGAATATGGGAAAACATCTGTAAAAACATGAAAAAGCAACGTATAATGCAGTTTTAATTCTACAAGTACTTAAGTTAAGATATTAACATCGTATAAATAAATGCCATACCAACGGTCAGCTTAATCCACCTATATGTACATATTTCTTTGTTAAACTAAATCATTCTCTGTTGTTAACTCTGAGTGATATGCGTGTGTTCATGGTGTTTGTCACGAGCACAAGTTGACCGGAAACTGTCCACGCCATGCCGTGACGTCATGGGAGTATTTTACCCTTGATACAGGATTGGTATTGACGCCAAATAAGATAAGGATAGGACGAACGGCATTCATCGTAATCCTTACCCTCCCTGTAACTGTCTATATTGTAGAATATCTGTTTTTTCCTATAAGATTTTATCACACAGTGTGAAAAAGCGTCGCTGCCTTTTGTTTGCTTGCTATCTGTATTCTGTAAGAGGTTAATTGGCTTGATACTTTTCATTGCTATACTATTGGCGCGAAATCAAGTAAAATTGCCATTTGGCGTTTCCAAATTACCGGCAATAGCTAAAGGGTGATGTAAGAACGTCATCACGCAGGAACAGCACAAGATCTCGATCAAATCTGATTGAACAAGACAACAATTAGAAGAGGCACCAAAACAAATGGAAAACAGCACAAACCCCCACCAAAAACCGGACGCCGACCATCGCACTCATTACCCCATAGTTCCCGTATAATGCTAACAGCGTCGTCATTTTACATGTGAACATGACTAAATCCTTTGATTCATTTGCGAAAAAACCCATCTCCGTTATTGTTGTGAAACGATTCCGTTTGATTGACGATCTCTACTGTAAGGATATGTAGGGGTCACATTTCTCTAGCCACAAAAACAGCACATAGCTTGATCTTCCGGTGAGAAGTACTCAGCCTACCGGATGTGACGGCATTCAGTCATTCATGATTCAGGGAAGAGGATTATACTGGACCAAACCACTGATGGTGTACGAGTTTACCAGTAGGTAACATACGTATCAATTGTTTAGTACGCTTTGATAGCTGACAAAATAAACCAGCATTCGGGTATAAACACAAACTAACAGTATATGCTGCGTTGTGAAGTTCTGTGTACCAATAGTCATCGAGGTAAGTTTGTAGTGGTACATGACATGGTCTCCGAACGCTAATATCGAGATACAACAAAGCATTGTTTAACAGGAAGTCTCCTCTCTTTCCTCTGACGAAGCTTCTGAATGTGAAACTATAAAGTGTCTAGAAACATATGTAATGCAGTTTTCTTTCAACAAACATTTCTAGAAGATATGAAATGTAGTTACAAAAAATAGGAGTTTAGTTTAGGAGAAAGACTAAGAGAGTCATTGGATAATAGAGGAGTACTGATAACCAGAGGGGTATAGGCAAATAAAGGAGAGAAATTAAAAAGGGATAGAGAAGAAGGACAAAGGCAATGGGAGGGACGCAAGCAAAGATAGGGCAGAGGTAAAGAAAGATATACAGGTAAAAATAGGGATGAGAGTAATCAGGGATATAGAAAAAGAGAGTGACAGAGGTAAAGAGATGGATATTTATAAAGAGAGAAAGACATAGACCAAGAGAGGGGCACAAGTCAGGAGAGAGCAACTATAAAGATAGGGCAGAGGTAAAGAGAGGGATGTGAAGAGCGAGATGAGAGTAAACAGAGGGCCACAAGTAAGGAGAGAGTAAAGATAGGGCAGAGGTAAAGAGGGATGTGAAGAGCGAGATGAGAGTAAAAAAAGGAGGACCACACGTAAGGAGAGAGTAAATATAGGGCAGAGGTAAAGAGAGGGACGTGAAGAGCGGGATGAGAGTAAACAGAGGACAACACGTAAGGAGAGAGTAAAGATAGGGCAGAGGTAAAGAGAGGGATGTGAAGAGCGGGATGAGAGTAAACAGAGGACCACACGTAAGGAGAGAGTAAAGATAGGGCAGATGTAAAAAGAGGGATGTGAAGAGCGGGATGAGAGTAAACAGAGGACCACACGTAAGGAGAGAGTAAATATAGGGCAGAGGTAAAGAGAGGGATGTGAAGAGCGGGATGAGAGTAAACAGAGGACAACACGTAAGGAGAGAGTAAAGATAGGGCAGAGGTAAAAAGAGGGATATGAAGAGCGGGATGAGAGTAAACAGAGGACCACACGTAAGGAGAGAGTAAAGATAGGGCAGAGGTAAAGAGAGGGATATGAAGAGCGGGATGAGAGTAAACAGGGGACCACACGTAAGGAGAGAGTAAAGATAGGGCAGAGGTAAAGAGAGGGATATAAAGAGCGGGATGAGAGTAAACAGAGGGAGTAGATAAAGAGAGGGACAGAGGATAATATATAGNATGTAAAGAGCGGGATAAGAGTAAACAGAGGGAGTAGATAAAGAGAGGGACAGAGGATAATATATAGAGAGAGAGAGAGAGAGAGAGAGAGAGAGAGAGAGAGAGAGAGAGAGATAAAAGGACACGAGCACAAAGAGAGGCAGGTTTATATAAGGATTAACTTGCTTCATTTCAAGATAGTTCTGTAGTATGACATAGGAAGCGTAGGTCCTTGTCCCGTGTAAAAGTCCTACAACACGATAGGTTTTTTCTTCAATAGAGAATATCAAAAAGAATAATTTGCATCCGTTTGTTTTTTTAATTATCACCAAAAGTTGTTTATTTGAGTAAAACATACCCTGACAAGATCTGAAATTTAACGTGTTCCATATAGCTAGACCGACTTCCACACACCTCACAGATTATATTTAGGCCCCAGCAGTAGGTTATTTACGGTATTATACGACAATCAAATGCATTGATTATTTAACTATGGACACTCATTTTAGACACAATTACAAATTTATGTCATTACGAGGCCATTAGCGGGCCTGTATGGAGTACTAACGAGTGACGAGGGGCTGCACGCCGGACAGATGGCGGGAATCTGACCAGTAGCAGGACGTCTCTGTGGACTTGTCTGATATGCAAATAAATATTGTCCAACACAATTAGTTTATAGATTTATGCGTTCGTTGTATGCGTACACCATTCGAGGGTAAAGCTGTGACGTAATACTAGGCATCTGGCCCCGGCACGTGAAATGGTGACACATATAACAGATATCGCGCTCATCACACAGCTGTACCTAGGGGTTTCGCGAGCCGTCGATATTACCACAGCCAGTAGTCCACATTTCGCAATTATGGAAATTATTATTAAACGATGACCAACCATCACGAGTTGTAGAAGATTTTTCCACAGCGTTTATTTCATGTCAGGAAAGCTATATTTTAAGCATCATGACTATACAACATTCAAGTTTACGTTTACAACGAGCAACATATCAGCCCAATAGAGCTACCTTGTCCCTAACGATCATCCAGTCCAGTTCCTCTGCAACAGAACGAGTTTAACGTAGTCTGCAATAAAACGTTAAGGCTGATGTCTTCATAAAAATAGGCTAATGGCTTTGTGGTCTTTATTGTTTCGACTGGCAATACTAGTTTTGATTTAAGGCTGATATGCCTCATTAAATTTAACTTTGTCCAGTTGACTTCGTATAACCTACGAATGCCAAATGAAAGCAGTAAAGTAGTTACAATGTGATATGCTTTTAATTGATAAATTCTACGTTTTATACTCCTGCTGGAATGAACACAAATCGGCTACACCACTTTGCACGAATTTCGCCTGGGCAATTATTGGCAAAATCAAATTTCCACGGCAATTTTTGCTTTTTCAGGAACTGCTGAAGTACCATGACAAACTATGACTGTCCTTTGTGTCTTTTGTTGGGCTTAAATCGAAATCGGCGGTTCTCAAAATCAAATTTGTCACTAGACCGTCTTTAGTTGTGTTTTTATATTGCGTATGAAGCTTGTTAACGGTATTTTAGGGCGGTACCCAAGAACTCGTGATAATAATTGATACATATTATCAACTTTGTCAAAAGCCGTGCATTTTCCACTATTTATGTATCGTTATTTCTAGCGTAGGACAAAAAACTCTAAGATCCCCTTAGTATTGTGTACGTGTACACGTGGTTGTTACAAAAGAGAACGAATAAAACCCAACATACCAGTAACATTTCATTTTCATAGGTAGGCGCCAAGATCCCTCTGGATTTTCTTGTTTATTAACTACTTTTTAATTAATTAAATTAAGAAAATTACTCGTGATGTGTATAATATTGATCAAACGAAAACCAGTGGGAGTCCATCTTAACTGTTTATATTTGTTACAGGGATCAGACATGCCTGTATGCACTGACCTAAGCAAGCCATGTGACATGGCGATAGGCCTGATGCAAAACGGAAGTCTATCACAAATCACAACCGAAGAAGAAATGTGCGCATGTCCCGGAACAAGCAGCTGTCCTAGAGGTTGGAACACAGACCTGAAAAAGTCAATCCGAATGGAGCTGAAATCCACAGGTATACCACTAACTAAGCCAAGGATATATATATAGGAATACTTTAAAAGGATGATTTTCCCATAGAAAATCGTGCAAGGGACATTGCTCAAGGCTCGTTGATAATTCTTTCAATGTACACTATTTGATTGTGAAGTGTATCACTTTGCACCATGGGTCGAAACTTTTTAGTATCTCTGAAAATGTCAATGAGTTGTCAAGATGTGATCCTTCAATGAGACTAATAAAGCTAATCCAATAGGAAATTGCAAGTAAATCGGCCTGCTTTGTGTATTTTCCTATACGATTTCTATATGATGGCATAACATTTAACATGGAAATTACCACATGTATCTGAATACTTAATCATTTTAGTACACATGATTAATATCTTTAAGAGAATGTAGTAGGTTCGTTTTTATCAGTGTTTGTTTTTGAAGCATATGGCGATCACGTGGAATGCTTCTGAAAATGATGGACGGAGTTTGTTGAAACAACCAGCTTCGGTTAGGCTGTAACGATGTGTAAAATACTACATTATAACGATATTACACACTTAAAACCTATATTAATAACGCACTATTAACGTCTCGGGCAGTACCCAGCTCAAAATAGGAACTGTCATATGGAAGAGCCACTCTATAACAACCTACTGAATTCTATTCCAGGTTCACAAGCCCTGATGCAATTCAACTACTGTGAACACATTCCTGTTCTTTCCGTTTGTAACGGAAATGAAATTGCGCTGAAAACTCTCGAGATTGGACTATTTCCAGAAGAAATTTTGGAAAACAACTGTCGATGTCCAAACGGTCAGCATCTTTTCCTGAAGAAAAGTAGAATGATTCGCCATCGGCGATACCAGGAATACGTGTGTAGTATGGTGAGTTCGATCTCCATAACAACGGTACAGCTAGAAAAGGGTACTGGGTTACGTTCTTTCACTATTATCAATGGGTTACGTTATTTCACTATTATCAATGGGTTACGTTATTTTATTATTATCAATGGGTTACGTTATTTTACTATTATCAATGGGTAACGTTATTTTACTATTATCAATGGGTTACATTATTTTACTATTATCAATCGGTTACGTTATTTTACTATTATCAATGGGTTTTTTTTACAATTATCAATGGGTTGGGTTATTTTACTATTATCAATGGGTTGGGTTATTTTACTATTATCATTGGGTTACTTTATTTTACTAATATCAATGGGTTGGGTTATCTTACTATTATCAATGGGTTGGGTTATTTTACTATTATCAATGGGCTGGGTTATTTTACTATTATCAATGGGTTACATTATTTTACTATTATCAATGGGTTACGCTATTTTTTCTATTATCAATGGTCTATTTTACTACTATAAATGGGTTGGGTTATTTTACTATTATCGATAGGTTGGGTTATTTTACTATTACCACTGGGTTAGGTTATTTTACTATAATCAATGGGTTGGGTTATTTTACTATTATCAATGGGTTACGCTATTTTACTATTATCAATGGTCTATTTTACTGCTATAAATGGGTTGGGTTATTTTACTATTATCAATAGGTTGGGTTATTTTACTATTATCAATGGGTTGGTTTATTTTACTATTATCAGTATGTTGGGTTATTTTACTATTATCAATGGGTTGGTTTATTTTACTTTTATCAATGGGTTGGGTTATTTTACTATTATCAATGGGTTGGGTTATTTTACTATTATCAATTGGTTGGGTTATTTTACTATTATCAATAGGTTGGAATATTTTACTATTTTCAATGGGTTGGTTTATTTTACTATTATCAATGATATGGTTTGTTTTACTATTATCAATGGGTTGGGTTATTTTACTATTATCAATGGGTTACGTTATTTTACTATTATCAATGGGTTACGTTATTTTACTATTATCAATGGGTTTGGTTATTTTACTATTATCAATTGGTTGGGTTATTTTACTATTATCAATTGGTTGGGTTATTTTACTATTAATAATGGGTTGGGTTATTTTACTTTTATCAATTGGTTAGGTTATTTTTCTATTATCAATGGGTTGGCCCATACTATGGTGCTGCCGTAAAGCATACAACAGATCTTACAACTATTACCTGTCGTAGTATTTTTTCCTCGCATTTGATCAACGTAAACATAAAATATATGGTAAAGTGGATTAAAAACTTGCTGCACATCGAGAAAAAGTACATTCCAAGACCCCTTCATTTGTAAATATGTTCTACATCACGCAAAGAAACCCTTAGTCGCTGTTTAGGTTACAGCAAGTCGTTAGGTTACAGTCGTTAGGTTAGTCAGTCGTTTGGTTACAGCCAGTCGTCAGGGATTTTGTTTGAAATGTAGGCACAGTACTTATTATTACCCAATAGTCTATATAAATTATAATTAGTCATTTTTGACTGTTTCTGGCCTTTTGTCCAATTTCGGCTGTAGGGGTGAAACAGTCAAAATTATTACCCAATAGTCTATATAAATTATAATTAGTCATTTTTGACTGTTTCTGGGTTTTTGTCCAATTTCGGCTGTAGGGGTGAAACAGTCAAAACTGTTTTCCCGGTCAGAGCGAACTGTTACCCGGCGCGAATTCGATGCGCAGAAATCACCCCTCGAGAGCCCCGTTCAAGCGTTTCGATGACCGCGACTCAGTGTTGTTTACGCAGACGAAGCAATGCAATGGCGAGTCATCATTATATGCAGCATTGATACTGATATGTATTTGGTAATAAAACAATTGTTTCATTGTTTTATTATTTGTAATACATTCAAAATTGATGTTAAGCATATTTGTTTCAATGGCTATTTGGGGAACAGTCAAAACTATCATCCCGAGGTAGGGGGAAGCCCGTTGGAACTGTTACATGTTGTCTTAGTCTTCGTATGACTGCTGCTTCAGACAAATACCCCGCGCAACTCTGGTATACATGTACATATGTTTACAGTTTCGGTGGCATGTGATCCCCTAGGTGCCGTCAAAAGTTGGTTGGAAGATGACGTATAGGATTTAGTCAACTCCTAAAGTAATTGGCGAGGCATACAGTAGCAGTATTTCTACCAGAACATTTTTCTCCTACGAGTCCTTAATGTACAAACCAACATTAAACATCAATTAAGGAATGCAGATTGTGTGAGTTACATACATGCTATTGATTTTAGCTCACGGAGTGCTGAGATGGCCGAAATGGATCGTTAATGATATTGACTGAGGAGGGGTGAATTTCTAATATCTGCTGTTGTAAATTTGTTACAGGCGGATTGTGACGTCAACAACAGTGGAAGCCCAATGTGCCTTCACTCCCTGAGAGGCGGCTTCGGTGTGTACACCACTACCTTCCATTGTCAGTGCGGAGAGGGGTTCGAATGCACCACAGACAGACGCTCGGCGATCGGACGACTGGACATATATGGCCAGTGTGAGGTGATGTGATTCTGATGGACAGAGAAGAATGGACGCACACAGCTTATACCTGGTGGTTCTAGTGAAATAACTAAGGACACTTGACATACAGGGCATCTTTGTGGATAACAACAATGACTTGTGTGGTGTGTGTATATATATCCCGGGGTATGACCTAACCACTATACGTGTTGTGTATACAACAGTACACAGTTTGATGTCGGTTAATTGTGATGACAACCTAGCTTACTGGGCTGTGTCACTTATCATATATATTTTGTTTTACTGTTTAAATGGGGATTAGTTCGACATTAACAGGACTTAAGCTTTAAAACTTAAAAAAGGTAACAATGATAAAACATCATTGATGCACAAAAGAGACTGTGACCTCACACCCATTATACCTTGAAATCCAGCGCACGTGCATTGTATTGAAGTGATTTAATGATTTATTTAACATTTACGTCAGTTATAATTAAGTATTTAAAATACCTAAGTGTTAAAATACCAAATCATGAAATGGACCACCTGTCTATAATGACTAGCTGTCTAAAACTTCCATTTATAGATACCCTGAATGGTGTTCTCCATATTGGCGGGGTTTATCGACCAGCTTTAATGACATCGGTTTGGAAGGGGGATACTTTTTTAGTTCAGGGATCACATACGACACATATGGCAGAATTATGGTATTAAAACATCAACGAATCTGTAAGACTACACAGGATAATGATCCAAGGACTTAAAAATGACGTCCACAAGAGGACAAATAGGTCTGTATACGTATCTTCGCCTCTTATAGGATGGTGTTTACAAATGAATCTCTAAATTAGGTGACCTTTCTTGGAATATTTCATTACATTTTACTCCTATTGTGACAGGTGTCAATGCTCTGTCCTTGAACAAACTCGATAGCCTGTTAGCATTACAAGTAGGGGCTTAATTTGTCTATTTTGTGATCTATATGGTCACATAGAAACCGTTATGTATTTAAACATATTTTAACAGTTCGACTTTGAAAGGTGGTCAAGGTAGATAATATACATTTAAACAAACTTGGTAGTTCTTCAAATTAACAAACAAGATCCCATTAATCTAAACTTTATGAATGTCTAGGAGAAATCGGTGAAGATTTACAGGTATGACCCCTGTGACCTTTAAAGGTTGGTCAAGATAATTTGTTTTACAAGCTCGTTTGATAATTTTCAAACAGCTGACCCCTGTGACATTGAAAGTGGGTCAGGGTTATTTATTCGAACAAACTTGATTGTCCTTACTAATTACTCCTTAATAAATCTTCAGAAGTTGTTGTTTGATGATTTTAACACATTTAACAAGCGTGACCTTTAAAATAGGTAAATTCTAAAAAGTATGATATGACCTCATCCCACCATACCATAAGCCAAATATATTCATGCTGAATCTTATGCATATTTAGACTTGAAGCTGTGCAAAGCACAGACCAATTATCAGACAAGCCATGTGTGATTGAAAACTGCTTCTCCCACAACCATTTTAGGTTACCTCTCTCCCGACTAATTGGATAAATATGCTAGGTGTTTGTAAACGTTTTTGGTTACCCACTAGTTGGTCAATCATCTAATTATGACGTCATCTTCTATTGTGATGTCATAGTTTCGTGGCAATTCCCCGAACGGCAACAGGAATTTTCTAGATATGCTATCAGAACGTTGTGGCAGAAAAAGGTCCCTAAAGTGGTGATGGTTTATTATCATGTTAATCTTACTCTCGGTAAACCTCGTGTCTTTATACAATCTGAAAACTAACTAACTCGGGTAAGATAAGCATGATATCCAGCCACCACTCGGTGGGAGCTTCTATATCCCATTTTGGCGAAATAACGTACATGTACATTTTGTAGGTAGTTCGAAGTTTGGACATTCGTGGAGTACCGGTATGGACAACGTGTCGCTTCAGCTTCAGTGTCTGTATCCTTAGTGCTGACGCATTATGAATATAATATTCAATAATTATATAAAAAGTATATCGATTTAAGAATTTCAAATCAAATTAGACTTTATTGGTATTGAAACATTAGATATAAATTAATTAGTCAGTACGGAAAAGTTGGGACCTACAAAATGTATATTGAGGGACGACTCGGGTTGTGAAATGTTGTTCCCGATATGCAAACACACATAAACAATTAAGATATTATGTTGCAAATTGTTTGCGTATCGAAGAACACTATAATGGCGTTTCTGATTGAATTATATTGATCATATGACAGGGAAACAAACGGCGTGCTATCCTCACTGTTGTTCTCCGGATCATATTTCCCTAATTCGAGCCTCTCTGAAATATGAAGAAGGGACATAACGTAGTAACAGAAAGCTGACTAAAACGTTGGCGCTTAAGTCTGAAGATCTCTTATTGCCGTGTTATTGGATTATTTCGACATTATACAATTTGTATTTCCCGTGTGGTAATGAAGAACATGACTCATTGTTTCCCCGAGATTAACCATGTTTCACTAAGCACATCAAAGGATCATGTTCTCTTGTTACCACAAGGACAATGCATGCATAAGTACATGTGGACTAGAGTGTTACTGTAAGTATACGAACTGGACGTTTATTGTATTCCCTTCCTTGACTGATAAAGGGAAGTTAATCTTGAGCAAAGTGTTCATGAATGTCCTTGAATTTCACGTATTTCACGTACTTTGTACGAGATTCACTCCCTTTCAGCAGTCCATGCAAGCAACGACAAAATAAATAAATAAAAACAACACGATTACTTCGCAGTAGGTACATTTTATCAGAGACTTGGTCCGGATTTGGTCTTTTCACAACATTTCTCTAGTTTACAAGGTTCGGATGTAGCCTTTTCACAACATACATTTCTCTAGTTTACAAGGTCCGGATGTAGCCTTTTTCAAAACATTCCTCTAGTTTACAAGAAATAGTACTAATGTACCCATTCGTATCGTTATGAAAGGAAACAGTTGTCATTTCAAAATACATTTGTAAAGAGATTTTGACTTGATCTGAAGATCCCAGTCAACATGAGCCTTACATCGAGGAACATTTGATGACGTCGAGAAGAGACGTCTAAAGCTAGTAGTATATACGTCTCTGCATCAAGGACATATGACGTGTATATTACAATATATATAAATCAAAACGATTTACTGCATTATTGTTGTTTAACCACGTTCTCGGATGCAATACATGGACTTTTTGAAATTCAGACTTCTAATATACACCATAACACTTTTGTTGAAAGCGTGGGAAATAAGCTAAACGAATACAAATCACCGAATATTGTTGATAAATGTCAAACGGTGAAACGGTTATCTCCCTTACTCTGTTAAAACAACATTTTAAGGAAAACGCGTAAAAACGCACAGGACGTAACGTTTTGACGTAGCTAGAACTCGGAGAGATGACGGATGCAGTGCCATGGCTGCAGCTGACGAGCGTGCATGGTATACCTACCATTGTTTCAGCGACTGAAGAGTTGAATTCTTCTATCTACAAACATAGAATATGATATGCATATGGACGAGTTGAATTTTTGATGAAAGTCT
The DNA here is from genome assembly GCF_002113885.1 of Mizuhopecten yessoensis. Taxonomy (NCBI): domain Eukaryota; kingdom Metazoa; phylum Mollusca; class Bivalvia; order Pectinida; family Pectinidae; genus Mizuhopecten; species Mizuhopecten yessoensis. The sequence goes on from NW_018405547.1 coordinate 45,801, forward strand.
ACAAACAAGTGCAAATAATTCACTATAAAAAGAGGATTGGCATATATACCTTCAGTATGTATGTAACAATGGCTAAGACGGAGCAAGGAATAACAAAATAAAACATGTATAACTCTAAGAAGAAATTGCGAAAGTTGCTGCACACCAAATATTTTTTTATGAAAATGACTAACTGACAGTCAAACAACCTCGAGGAAACGGATCCTGCATACTTGAATTCTAACGTAACTGTATGGACCAAATTTGAGGAATCCATTGGTAGGGCAATTAACTCTAGTATTGGAAATGTTATTATAACTGGTGGTTTTAACTTAAATTTATTGCAACGCAGTCATAATTTTAAATATTTTGATAAAATAATGTACACTTACGGACTTACGCAGTTAATTACTGAATGTACGCATTATACTGAACATTCGACAGCCTTAATAGACGTTATATTGGTAAATAACGATTTTATAATAGATCGGTCTTATGTAGGGGAATCTTCCTTGACCAACCAGTAAGATACCATTGTCCCATCTATGCAACTCTTAATATTGCTCAACATTCAACCGATTCGTACCGAAGGGAAATTTGGCTTTATAAGCATGGACATTTTGACAAACTAAGAGAACTATTTAGAAATGTCGGATTGGCCTCAAGTATATGATGCTAATATCGATCTAGCATGCAAGCGTCTAACTGACCTCATCGATTCCGCTTCTTCTTCGGCTATCCCTAACAAAACGGTCATTATGAGAAAACGTGATCATCCATGGATGAACAAAAAAATCAGAAAAATTAATATTAAAACGTAAAAAAATCACAATAAGGCTAAACTTACTGATAGCCAATCTGACTGGTCTATTTTCAGACAAACTCGTAACAAGTGTGTAAATGCCATTAGACAATCTAAAGAATCTTATTTTAACGGTTTGTCATCAAAATTATCTGATTTAAGACAATGCAACAAGTCATAGTGGTTAACTGTAAAACTCTTCATGAACAATAGTGGTAAATGTGGATAAATACCAACGATTTTTCATGATAATGTCTATTACGAAACTGATGTTGATAAAGCTAATGTTTTTAATTTGTATTTTTCAAGTCAATCCTTTGTGGATAATTCAATGGTTATGCTTCCTCCACTAATAGAATTCCCTAATCGTATTTTTTGTCTGAGTAATATAAATATATCATGTATTGATGTTAAGGATGCCTTACTCAATTTGAAAACTGGTAAAGCTGTAGGACCAGATCTTATTAGTCCCAAAGGGCTCAAGGAAGCTGCAACATCACTTGCTGAGCCACTATCTATATTTTTTAATAAATCCTTACCACAAGGAATATTTCCATCATCGTGGAAAGTAGCAAATGTTTTACCTATATATAAAAAAGCCGTAATAATGTTAAAAACTATCGACCAATTTCACTTTTAAGTATAATTGGTAAAGTGTTCGAGAGGTGCGTTTATACACATGTTCATAATTTTCTTCTTGATTTGAAAGTAATAACAAAATATCAATCAGGTTTTCCACCTCTATTAACCAATTATTAAGTATTTCCAACGATTTTGTTAAGGCATTAGATTCAGGTAAAGAAATAAGAGTAGTACAACACAGCATTCAAGCTTCAGGTACTGTCAAATGGCGCGATGAGTCCCAAAACGATCGTAAACGGCGCTGACAAAAAAAACAAATAGGCATGGAACGTTAACGTTAGAAGTGTTAGATCAGAGGAAATGGATGTAGTTTACAGAATTATAAACAACTATCAGCCGCACACCATTCTAAAACCGAATACTTATTTAGGCAAACGTACCGAAGTTCAAAGATTATTGATCAAGGTGCACCGAAATGACCGAACATTTGAGACCGGGCATGCCGGAGAAGGCTGTTAGGGAAAACTTAGTATCATATTAGTCGCTACTATTGACCTTGCATGGAGCAACATATGTAATCCGGAGGAGTAGTGCCACTCTAGACCACTGAGTGATGACATCGTATTCTCATAAAAGTAGAAGATGACGGCCTAGAGCAATCTGAATCTTGACGACCTCAGCCTAAATCAATACAATAATATGATTCTCACTTCCAACACCATTTTGAACACCAACACTCCATGTATTTGGCTGCAGTCAACCGGACTCCAGACACTGTACCGTGAAAACGACGACGTCAAACTACTTGTCCGCCGACCTGCTGTTCTTCCACTCATCCCCTTAGACCGCATAGAAGACGTCTGGTTCCAAACCCTTGAAGATGCTGATGATGCTGACATACCACATCCCTTGCTGCTTTTCACAGACTTCGTCACAGAGCTGGAAACACTTCTCAACAGAAGGACCTCGGACTACCAACCATCTGGAAGCTTTGCACGGAAAACTGAAGAAAAGAGAACGTGAATGACATCAACCGGATCAAGAGAGATGCAGGAGGCACTACTCAACCCCGAAAGAAGAGTAACACACGCATCGACAGACGTCTGGCCACCATGAACGACCGTTATCAGACTGGAACTATCGACATGATGACCTACGCCGATTCAGCATCACAGCTTCTGCATCTTGGATAGAATGTTTTGTGCTAGAGACTTAAGTGATATATATAGAGAATGTGATTTGTGCAAGAAACTTCAGCTTCATTTAGTGGTTTAGTTTATATTTTTATTTAATAATTAACTTTTAGTGCTGTTTTAAATGTGTATTACTGTTATATGTTTGAATAGAAACTTTATGTTATTGCTGACATTAGTATCAATGTGGCTTAAATTAAGGAATTTTATTTTTTCAATTTGTAAATATTAATATTTAATGACTATTTTCTATTACTTAGTGTTGTATTAAGTGTGTATTTCAGCTATATGTATGAATAAAAACTTTCTATCCATTATATATTTGACTTCAGTATCATATCTACAAATTGAGTTGACATTGTTAGTTGAGATGGGCTATAACTAAACTTCAAAGGATTTCCTATACACATTCCTTTCAATTCTCCAGAGTTCTCCAGGTCCGAAAAGCAGGAAGTCAGGCGGCCGTGATTCCCTTCCTATATGACCGCGGGCACTATATCCCTACACAGGTGTTTATATCAGGTGTCTATGACACCGTCCGGTCAACTGTCGTGTAGGGGTGCACTGGGCCGCTGTCCTCTGAAAGGTAAGTAGACAAAACAGTTACAATTTAGAACTAATCTATAATTTGTTACATACAATCTACAAGCGTGATATCATTTACAGTTTTTTGATGTAGTTCGATGTTAATCGAGTTCGAACATCTCAGAACATTTTACCTTTTATCCATATATCTACAATGTATGTTACAGAACGTATTATGAAATAATACCGACAACAGTCACACACAGAATGTTAATGCGATATGATTATTTAAATGAATGAGAATTATTGACGACAGGAAAGTATTTTCGGGTTTTATTTCAGAAGAGCTTACTTTTTTAATTATTGAGAGAAAATCAAAAACATTTTGAAACAACATTCATTTCTCTGTTGGTATTTTTTTGGACTTATCTTAATATCTAAACATTGTCACTACGATAACTTACTAATAAAGTAAAACGTCTGATCCCTTTATTTCTTACAGCCAGCCAAATGAAGCGCAATAAGACAGTATGGTTCTTGTTCATCAGCATCGCGCTATTCATTTGCCGTCCGTCTGACGGTCAGTTTCTTGGTGGTGGCAGTGGTGGGTTCAATACCTTCCCCGGTACTCGAGGCCAGACGCCTGCATTTCAGGTCAACAGTGCCCTAGTTAACAATTACGACGGAGGGACTGCTAACCAAGTTGGACAGAGAAGATACCAGGAGTTGGTCAAGTACACACCATACTATGTTGACGAGGAGAGAACGCCCGGCTTGTCAAGTATGACAACTATTTACATACACCAATTCATTTCCTCGTTTGCTATTACTTATTCTACTCAAGTAACATTCATCAAGTTCTTTTTTGACCATAATCATTGCATTTTATATGAATAATGTTTTCCAACAAAACTAGTATCCCAATTAATTGGTATTTAAAAGTTTCCTTTCAAAGAAATACCTCCGCTGACCTTTTCCCATGTTGTAACTTGATTCTATACAGCTTTTGATCGTTTGCTATATGCAAAACGTTTTTTTTGTGTGATTTTGCAGTCGTCCGATTTCTCTACACATATTGAATCTAAGGTGTTTCAATGTCCCTTTTTAAAGTTTCAAGATTTTATTAAAAAAAAATATGTCGGAAACAAATGTTGATTGATATATCCAATCTATATTACAGTTGCAACTCTATTGCTGCTTGGCCTACTGTACGGTATAATCAGTATGACGTCGGCAAATCAATCGGACATGACGGTCACCATGCTCAGTGTTGGTATGGGTGCCTATCTTGGATATGGGTACGTACACAATATATTACAGCAAACGTCAATTTGTTGTAAAGTACTGCTAATAATGCAAAAGGCTTTTACTAATTATTTATCTCCTTTTATTTTCATATTTAAAAAGTTAAAATTCAGATTAGGTCTTTCATTAAGTTTTTTGTTTTCATTACTAATAAATGAAAATTAAGATTTGAAAAACATGTTGTCTTCAAGCAGTATAAGAGGTATTCAAAACGTTATCTCAGATATTCTTAACAACCCCTTCATTCATTTGTTGTACAAGGAGCGAATATTTTGAAAATTGAAGACCCTTTTGTTTCATCTCAATCATATATGATGATGACTATTTTGATCCTGACGTGAGCCTGAGTAAGAATGATATATTCGCAACATATTTCCGGTACATTAAAGAAGACTGAGACATCCATACACCTATTTACCCGTTATAATATTTCGTTTTTGTTGATAGTTTTGGTGGTGGTAGAGGGAGAAGAAGAGGTAGAGGAGGAGGTAGAGGAGGAGGAGGCGGCGGCGGCGGCGGCGGCGGCGGCGGCGGCGGAATGGGTGGAGGAGGAGGAGGAGGCGGCGGCGGAATGGGTGGTGGAGGAGGAGGAGGCGGCGGAATGGGTGGTGGAGGAGGAGGGGGAGGAGGCGGCGGCGGCGGCGGATGAGGGATATGATAAATCCAGAAGACAGAACTATCATGATAAAGATACCTCTTAGTACTTGTTATCTACTGAAATTACTACCGACACTATTGTTTGTGCTCAGGAAAGTTTTATAATTTTGTTTCGATTTATTGGAGGAATTGTTCCATATCTTTGCTTGAAGGAATCGGTATAGGAAACTGCTAATAAAATGTTTAAAATAACATCGTTTTAGTGTTTTTTTCACGGCATTAATTAAGGATTATTTATACTCCATTTCCTTTATGATTTAACGACCAACAACTGTGACAGTTCTCCATCAGTTGTCTTATCCCGAAATGACATAACACTATTCTTGATACTCTCTTTATTGTTTGTATTTATACTCTATATTGTTTACAACATTTAATATATAGTCTCAATGTTGTCTGTGGCATTCCACGACATGTTGTGACTGTCCTATGCAGCCACTAGAACTATTATCGCTATCTTTTGACTTTAATATGCAACACAATTGATACTATCATATGCAGACAGGACTTTTGTCTGCCCATGACTTTTCAAAAGGCTAACGTCGTTTTTTACTTAAAACTTTATCAGTTGCAAAATCCATAACACAATCATCCTCTTGCATGACCACGCACATATTCATTCAGTTTAAATATTGACTCATGAATCCAATATTTTGAAAATATTTACAAGACACCACAAACGAGTTAGAATTCGATGTCATCAGCCAAAGGTCAAAATCACTGTAACTGTGACTAGAAAACGAACACGTGCTTGGGATAAAAAAAAATACGGTATAAGCATTCAGGCCTTAAAATGATATGCTTCAGATTTGTACGGTAGAGATCATTAAATGTAAAATTTACACAATCTTTACCACAGACAGATGGTTAAATACATTACTCAGATTCAGTTCAGCTGACACCAAGGTAACTATGCGAACCATCCATCACGAGGTGAGACCTACTTTTGACGGTATCATTCGCGCACCCACTCATTATGTTGGATGGTACGTAAGGCGGTGTCGTACCAACTACATGTATTTGTTACAGAATTCACGTAGGTTTCATAAGCTCTGAGACCGCATCCTAGTCCGATCGTTATTTTCACATTTCAGCTCATATATCTTCCGGAATCCCGAAATATCAACGAAACTGTTATTCGAACTCAAAATCGATCGGAAAGAATGATAACAAGGAAGCCATTTAAAAAATACGATGATAATTAGATCTGGTGTTCCGGAAAGGTAAGCCACTTCTGGTTCATCGATATACCTCCAATGTAAATCTGAGTCACATCCGGGTATTGTGTTATACTCAACTTGAATAACAACGAACCGACTAGGTACACTTATGAACGTTATTAAAAACATCTACTTTCATATCGTCAAGGAGATAGAATATATATTTTCCGGTGAAAGCATGGTGGCGACTCTAAAATTTGCCATCCTTTACATCATCCTTTATCTTCAAGGATTTAACGTTTGAATGTGATTTCAAGTTTTTATCAGGGGGAATTTGTTATTTATGACGTCAAAAGTATTATGAGCATTCCATACCTGACTTATAAGCTGATAGAAGTCGTTAGGATTTAATGTTTTGTTTTAAGTAAAATAGCATTTTCATGACAGCACTTTCCCGTGGTAGCGGCAATGTGGCTCACACTGTTCAGTCGATCACAAAGCCACCAATACCAACACAAGTATTCTTTCATTCAGTAAAGAACGGGAATTTGAGAGTTTCACCAGGTGATATGCCCTGACCGGAGATTTGATGCTTTGTCAATTCCAAGAATGATGTACCTAAAAAGTAATATTTTCTCACTGTCTTTTAAAAGCTGAACAAATGATGACAACGTCACAGGAAAAAAGACTGGAACCTTGAACCGCAACAAAGAATTAACGTCCAGAGGGCAATTTCCCTGAGTTCTGAAAAGAAAGAAATTAAAAAGAAGTGACCTTCCCTCAAGGCGTAGACATGAATATGAATTCACAAATATTGTGAAGAGAAGTGTTGAGCTGTAACTTAACAAGCATAAATAATTCCTAGAGAGACCTATAACGCACACGCATGAAACAATGACGATATTAATGCAATGCTCTGTTTTGCTATCGTGAAACAAAAAAGAACCTTGACAGGGAAAGTATTAACTTAATATATTAGTCATGCCTAAATCTAATGCAGACATTCTAAGAGAAATGACAAGCCTGACCTGTCGACAAGAAACAAACTGCGAAGTATGCCAATTCTACAACAACTGAAGTACAGAAAAACTTCAGAGCTTTCCTAAAAACGAATGACTAAAGCTATAACTAATGACAGACTGCTTTGAAAATGCGTGCAATGTGTGCTTCACAAACTAAAGGTGCTTTGTTTTTACTTTACAGGTTATACATTTCTCCAAAGCAGTGGCGCGTTATACATGCTTTGTTTTTACTTTACAGGTTGTACATTTCTCCAAAGCAGTGGCGCGTTATACGGGCTTTCTTTTAATTTTACAGATTGTACATTTCTCCAAAGCAGTGGCGCGTTTTACGTGCTTTCTTTTTACTTTACAGGTTGTACATTTCTCCAAAGCAGTGGCGCGTTTTACGTGCTTTCTTTTTACTTTACAGGTTGTACATTTCTCCAAAGCAGTGGAGCGTTATACGGGCTTTCTTTTAATTTTACAGATTGTACATTTATCCAAAGCAGTGGCGCGTTTTACGTGCTTTCTTTTTACTTTACAGGTTGTACATTTCTCCAAAGCCGTGGCGCGTTATACGGGCTTTCTTTTAATTTTACAGATTGTACATTTATCCAAAGCAGTGGCGCGTTTTACGTGCTTTCTTTTTACTTTACAGGTTGTACATTTCTCCAAAGCAATGGCGCGTTTTACGTGCTTTGTTTTTACTTAACAGGTTGTACATTTCTCCAAAGCAGTGGCGCGTTATACGTGCTTTGTTTTTACTTAACAGGTTGGACATTTCTCCAAAGCAATGGCGCGGTAATCATGCTTTCTGTTTACTTTACAGGCTGTACATTTCTCCAAAGCAGTTGCGCGTTATACGTACTTTCTGTTTACTTTACAGGTCGTACATTTCTCCAAAGCAATGACGCGTTATACGTGCTTTCTGAAATTACAGGTTGTACATTTCTCCACAGCAGTGGCGCGTTATACGTGCTTTCCGTTTACTTAACAGGTTGTACATTTCTCCAAACCAGTGGCGCGTTATACGTGCTTTCTCTTTACTTTACAGGTTGTACATTTCACCAAAGCAATGGCGCGTTATACGGGCTTTCTGTTTACTTTACAGGGTGTACATTTCTCCAAAGCAATAGCGCGTTATACATGCTTTCTGTTTACTTTACAGGGTGTACATTTCTCCAAAGCAATGACGCGTTATACGTGCTTTCTGTTTCCTTTACAGGTTGTACATTTCTGCAAAGCAGTGGCGCGTTATACGGGCTTTCTTTTAATTTTACAGATTGTACATTTCTCCAAAGCAGAGGCGCGTTATACGTGCTTTCTCTTTACTTTACAGGTTGTACATGTCTCCAAAGCAATGGCGCGTTTTACGTGCTTTGTTTTTACTTTACGGGTTGTACATTTCTCCCAAGCAGTGGCGCGCTATACGGGCTTTCTTTTAATTTTACAGATTGTACATTTCTCCAAAGCAGAGGCGCGTTATACGTGCTTTCTCTTAACTTTACAGGTTGTACATTTCTGCAAAGCAGTGGCGCGTTATACGTGCTTTGTTTTTACTTAACAGGTTGTACATTTCTCCAAACAGTGGCGCGTTATACGTGCTTTCCGTTTACTTAACAGGTTGTACATTTCTCCAAAGAAATGGCGCGTTATACGTGCGTTCTGCACAGTTCAACAGGTATGTGAAAATAGAATGGTTACCGCAAATTTCACCCCAATGATAAATCATAAATAAAAGTCCAACTTTGGCAACGGTATTAGTTTAACCCTATTTTATTCATATCAATAAACATGTACAATTACATAGACATTTCATTCAGATGATATTGACGCGCGTTAATCATGCTTTCTGTTTTCTTTACAGGTTGTATATTTCTCCAAAGCAATGGCGCGGTAATCATGCTTTCTGTTTACTTTACAGGGTGTACATTTCTCCAAAGCAATTGAGCGTTAATCATGCTTTCTGTTTACTTTACAGGGTGTACATTTCTCCAAAGCAGTTGCGCGTTATACGTGCTTTCTGAAATTACAGGTTGTACATTTCTCCAAACCAGTGGCGCGTTATACGTGCTTTTTGTTTACTTTACAGGTTGTACCTTTCTCCAAAGCAATGGCGCGGTAATCATGCTTTCTGTTTACTTTACAGGTTATACCTTTCTCCAAAGCAATGGCGCGTCAATCATGCTTTCTGTTTACTTTACAGGCTGTACATTTCTCCAAAGCAGTGTCGCGTTATACGTGCTTTCTGTCTACTTTACAGGTTGTACATTTCACCAAAGCAATGGCGCGTTATACGGGCTTTCTTTTAATTTTACAGATTGTACATTTCTCCAAAGCAGAGGCGCGTTATACGTGCTTTCTTTTTACTTTACAGGTTGTACATTTCTACAAAGCAATGGCGCGTTATACATGCTTTCTGTTTACTTTACAGGCTGTACATTTCTCCAAAGCAGTGGCGCTTTATACGTGCTTTGTTTTTACTTAACAGGTTGGACATTTCTCCAAAGCAGTGGCGCATTATACGTGCTTTCTGTTTACTTTAAAGGTTGTACATTTCTCCAAAGTAGTGGCGCGTTATACGTGCTTTGTTTTTACTTTACAGGTTGTACATTTCTCAAAAGCAGTGGCGCGTTATACGGGCTTTCTTTTAATTTTACAGATTGTACATTTCTCCAAAGCAGTTGCGCGTTATACGTGCTTTCTGAAATTACAGGTTGTACATTTCACCAAAGCAATGGCGCATTTTACGTGCTTTCTGTTTCCTTTACAGGTTGTACATTTCTACAAAGCAATGGCGCGTTATACATGCTTTCTGTTTACTTTACAGGTGGTACATTTCTCCAAAGCAGTGGCGCATTATACGTGCTTTCTGTTTACTTAACAGGTTGGACATTTCTCCAAAGCAATGGCGAGTTATACGTGCGTTCTGCACAGTTCAACGAGTATCTGAAAATAGAATGGTTACCGATAATTTCACCCCAATGATAAATCATAAATAACAATGGCGCGTTATACGTGCTTCCTGTTTACTTTACAGGTTGTATATTTCTCCAAAGCAATGGCGCTTTATACCTGCTTTGTTTTTACTTTACAGGGTGTACATTTCTCCAAAGCAGTGTCGCGTTATACGTGCTTTCTGTTCACTTTACAGGTTGTACATTTCACCAAAGCAATGGCGCGTTATACATGCTTTCTGTTTACTTTACAGGGTGTACATTTCTCCAAAGCAGTTGCGCGTTATACGTGCTTTCTGTTCACTTTACAGGTTGTACATTTCACCAAAGCAATGGCGCGTTATATGTGCTTTCTGTTTACTTTACAGGGTGTACATTTCTCCAAAGCAGTGGCGCATTATACGTGCTTTCTGTTTACCTTACAGGTTGTACATTTCTCCAGACCAGTGGCGCGTTATACGTGCTTTGTTTTTACTTAACAGGTTGTACATTTCTCCAAGGCAATGGCGCGTTATACGTGCGTTCTGCACAGTTCAACGAGTATCTGAAAATAGAATGGTTACCGATAATTTCACCCCAATGATAAATCATAAATAACAATGGCGCGTTATACGTGCTTTGTTTTTACTTAACAGGTTGGACATTTCTCCAAAGCAGTGGCGCTTTATACGTGCTTTGTTTTTACTTAACAGGTGGTACATTTCTCCAAAGCAATGACGCGTTATACGTGCTTTCTGAAATTACAGGTTGTACATTTCTCCCAAGCAGTGGCGCGCTATACGGGCTTTCTTTTAATTTTACAGATTGTACATTTCTCCAAAGCAGTGTCGCGTTATACGTGCTTTCTGTTTAATTAACAGGTTGTACATTTCTCCAACACAATGGCGCGTTATACGTGCTTTGTTTTTACTTTACAGGGTGTACATTTCTCCAAAGCAGTTGCGCGTTATACGTGCTTTCTGAAATTACAGGTTGTACATTTCACCAAAGCAATGGCGCGTTATACGTGTTTTCTGTTTACTTTACAGGTTGTACATTTCTCCAAAGCAATGGCGCGTTATACGTGCGTTCTGCACAGTTCAACAAGTATCTGAAAATAGAATGGTTACCGCGAATTTCACCCCAATGATAAATCATAAATAAAAGTCCAACTTTGGCAACGGTATTAGTTTAACCATATTTTATTCATATCAATAAACATGTACAATTACATAGACATTTCATTCAGATGATATTGACAAGGCAACGGTATTGAGATACATAACTTAGAAACTTTGAACTTGAGTAATTAGAATGAAAACTAATTAATTTAGTCTGATATAAGCCATGCCTTGATAAAGATATTTAACCGACGTTATAATAAAAAGAAATGTCAATCTCTTTATTAACCAGGCTGAATGCGAAGAAATGACGCATTATCTAGGCTTCATTTATACTGCTGTGTCATGCGGAGCTTGATCGCTCCCTTTTCGAGCTGTTATGACACATATCGGCTCCAGATCAATTAAATAATTATTCACTACATATTAAGCAGCATGTTAATTTTCTACTTTCAATTATTCTAAATACTCTGAATCAATATAGTTCTGGTATACGATGATCTGCTGGGGTTTCAGAAAGGATATATTCTAGTGTTCAATCCCCTATGTCACGGTTTAACATATAATACGGAAATTCTATCCACCTATTTCCAAATAAGGAAATTTTCTTCGAATGACTTGAACTTAATTGAGATTTACTTTTCAACAAATATATTAAATAATGAAACAAAAAATAAAGATTTAAGTCGGTAGAATTATTCTCTAGTTGAATATCATTGTATACACTTTTATCATTGAACGACTTTTAATCAAATTTACCGGTCATCATCAATTCATAAACATGCATATGATTATTACCCACTTGCTTAGAGTAGACGTTTTGCCGTCACATTACAAAACGAAGACAGGTTGTTCAAGGTATGATTTATCGATGAAATGTATAAACATCAATGTAATCAGTACAGGGGTCTTTGGTAACAGCCAGAAGTTCTCGCACACAAAAGTTATTTCTGAAAGAACACAAACAAAATGTATCCAGTAAAAATCAATATTGAATAATAAGGTTTAAACTGTAATGCAATCGAATAGAAGTTAATTTGCTGATTCCATGATGGAGTTCAGGAAAATGTACCTTGCCTTCTATATAATTGATAGTGTAGAGAAAATAACAATAAATTCGATAACCAGAATAAAAAGAAACGTGGATTAAAAATATGTATTTGGGATATACATTGTAGTAATATCGAGGTGAATATATAATTATAATAAAATAATATATATGTAAAAGCAATAGGTTATCTGATAAAGTACAACATTGACTAGAAGGACCAGATAGAAGGATAAACCATCCTGTCGGCTCGTTAATTATATCCGCTACTTTAATCATTCAACAACTGGTTTATATCAGAATTGCCTGCCTTCACAATTTTAAAAGCATAATGTTATTCAGAACACACTGTTCAACGTTTACTCACTATGAAAATCCATTTCCAGTTTTTTGGCGCCTATCCGGTATTGTTGATCAGCATGGGAAGAAGTACTAGAGCTCCCACTACAGGACGAGACATAAAGAAACCGTCACTTAATCACAAAATACGTGTATGCACTGATACACAGTCAAACGTGATTACATAGACATTCTGTTTGAGAAATTAAAATATTTTAATAATATAAGAATTTGAGAAACATGTTTGAGATATGAAGTATGCATAGCTAGGTTGTAGTAGAAGATTAGTGCTACTTAAGCCAGAGGGTAGTTATAGACATTTAAGACAATGAATCACGAAATAAACATTGATTCAGCTTTTGTCTGGTGAATTCATCATGCTTTGGACAATAAAAAGATATAGACAGATATAGACAAAGCCTTTACATGGTTATGAGTAAGAGTCGATGCTATCTAAACCTTTTACTGTTATTTAAGATTTTATAGCATTACGCCTTTTACTGTGTTACACTTACGGAGGAGAGTATCATCGCCACCATCGTATAGTTATTGGCTGCCGCAGCGGCACCAGGAGGGGCACCAACAGGAACACCATAGGGGATGTACAGTGCTGTGTTTCCTCCGTATCCTTTTCCATATCCGCCACCGTATCCTTTTCCATATCCGCCACCGTATCCTTTTCCATATCCGCCACCGTATCCTTTTCCATATCCGCCACCGTATCCTTTTCCATATCCGCCACCGTATCCTTTTCCATATCCGCCACCGTATCCTTTTCCATATCCGCCACCGTATCCTTTTCCATATCCGCCACCGTATCCTTTTCCATATCCGCCACAAACGCCTCCGTACTTTTTTTCCATATCCGCCATATCCGCCTCCGTACCTCTTTCCATACCCCCCATATCCGCCGTAACCTCCATGGCCGCCATACATTCCCATTTCACCACTGGACATATCATATCCCTCTCCTCCATATTCCCCATATCCACCAATCACATATCCATCATGTCTATATCCTCCCCCATACCCGCCGCCAAGACTGCAACTCAGGGACACCAGAAAGGTTTAGATCGGCAGAGTAAGTGTACCAAAATGCATGGTGCCTGCGTTAATTTTTTTTATTCAGATGAAGTAAAAACCCATTTTCTACAAATTAGAAGTAAGGAAGCGCCTATTCAAATTTCAGTTTGTCGGTACAGAGTATCAAATAAAAAGTTGTTTTGATTTTAAATGCGTTGGTAACCTTCTAAGATGCATCTATTTGTAAGTTTAAATCAATTGCATATTGTTGTTGTCAAAGAAAAAACAAAATAAATAAAAAGATAAAAAATGTTAAAACATTAGGAAAGCACTGTTGAAAATCATATACCTTTACTTATACTATGCGTAACTTACCTTTTCACCTGATCTGGCTGAATGCGAAGTATACGGGTAGATATATACTACAAACCTTCACCTGAACTCCGGGTTGTCCTTTCCTATCTTCCTCGATTACAAACTGTTATGCCATTGTTTAATTAATCTGTTATTCTGTAAACATGTACATGCAATGTAAATTTTAAATTTCCATATACGTGTATGCGTAATCGTAAGTTGACAATGCGCGCAAACAACAAGTCTCCGAAAAAGATACAATGTTGTACACTGCTTTTGATATCAAGGACGACACTGACCTCAAACGTTCTATCAACCAATCGACGAGCCAGATACAGTGAGTGACACGCTGAAACAACAGTTCGGTTTGTAGGCGTGTTCTTTTTGAACACGGCTTGTTGACGCCGTAACGATTTTGATTGTATTGTGTTCTGTTTGTAGTGGGACCATGTTTCCAATGGTATACTTTATAGTGCCACCTCATTTGAATGTTACAGCACATATACAGCAACACCTATCCCAGACCATTTTATACTCCACCTGGGTTGTCACTTTCTCTGAATAGTCCATGCGTACGACGACTTCGGGGATCGAAGCCGCCGCTTGGAATGCCGGAGATGTGTTGGCAGGAGAAAAGCACTTTCTCTGAACAGTCCATGCGTACGACGACTTCGGGGATCGAAGCCGCCTGTTTGGAAGGCCGCTAGACCAACCCGCCCATGAATTATGTCATATGCTGATATGAAAACAACCTTCTCTAAAAGGGAAAAGAGAAACTAAGTTGCTTTATACATTGAAATCAAGTCACAATGTTTTTAGTTATACCTGTAATCAGTTTGTAATACGTATAGTTATATAATCATTTCAATTTTGTTTCAATATTCGAAAAATTAATGCAACTGTGACATCCGGTATCGTCCGCATTGTCTTCATTATTTCACTCCCAATAATTATATTATATACATGTATGATAATTATAACATGTTAAATGACCTTGTTCTAAATTAATGTCACCAAATTGTTTCTGATAACAATACCTAACTTATACCTGTAGCATCGAAATACACAAACAAACGAAATGTTTTTGTTTTGTTTCAAACATTAAGCCAGGTGGTGATGTTGATATGTTTTTATCATATATCATCACATTTTCATGCCAGTATCGGTAGTTATCATTATCAATTCTAAAACACATGCTATCAGAAACACCGAAATGGCATCATTGCAAATCATGATGATACATTGGGTACTACGTTTCTAGTTTCCAAGGAACCTTACATCAATAAACCTAAAAAAAGGAAAATTTGTGTGGAGAGCGGTCGATTTGTTTATTTAAGTGTGTACTGAATTTGTTGGCTGCTGGTTGTGGTAACATAGCCAGATTGAAGTTGGAAATACTTATGAAAAGATAGCTTTTATAATCTACGTGTCACGCGACGCTATTTATGTGTATGTGATTTTGAGAAACATACTCTTCAAAAGTAATGCTATTTTGGAGAAGAAATTTAATTCTAACCTCTCTCTAACTCGAAGTGTTCATGTTGGGTTTATCCTCCTGTCTTAGACAAAAATATAAATCGTCCTTCTCAGGGTAGATTTAGACCCGTTAAAAAGCTAACATGGACATGATACACGTAGTATTTGCTTTCTATTTATTGAGTCACGTTCCTGTTATAAAACAGTGGCTGGTAAATATTCATGAAAAAGGAACAAGCATTATGGGAAATGATATTATGAATAATAGACATCAAATTCAACAAGTCTCAAAAATATGATCACCGTTATTTTCAACACTATTAAAAGACATGCTAAGTATCCCAGTTTAACATCGATGTTAATATATAAAATTATAAAATATTTACTTGAACATGAACTATAATAGTTATTCAAATGATATATAGTGTTAATGTTGTTTAGTTTGAATTAAGCTAGGCATGTATTTTATATTCATATAAAGTATAACCAATTGTCGTGCAAAATACAAACCAAAACACTGGGGGCAACTAGATGAAAATGATGAATTGTTATACTTTGTGATGACTACTATTACGTAATGTTGAAGACAGGAAAGCTGCGAGATGCTGCAAATGGGATACTGATCGTTTGAAATAATGTTTTTCTGTTGACCACAAAACATGGCAAAATGTTTCATATTGACTTCATCCCAAACATCATTAAATATGTATAATATTCATTACTCTTTAGCCCAGCGTATACCAGTTGATGAATTAAAAAATATGTCATGCATTTCAAAATACTTTTAAACAAATGAAAGAAACGCTTAAGCAGTGACTGGTTATGAGTTATAGAGATGCTACAGCAAACTGATTCTATTGTTTGTTAACGTTGCGTGACTTAGGTGCACAGACAGGTTGGATACAATCGTCAAGTAAAATGTTTACTGCATTTATATTTTAAGTCTTTAATCATTTCAAGTGATGTAGGATAAGACTGTTAAAATCTCCTAGCACACATAGGATTTAAGAAAAAAGTATTAAAATGACTGTAGAATCATTCACTGATATCCTTTCATTACGTAAAAATGCTTTCAATGTTATATTTATACACTTTCTATGTACAATATGGACACGTTAGACATTGTATTATAAATCATATAAGTTTTATGAATGAAATGCCGAATAATTGCTGTATATCTACTACAGTTTATATGCTTCACTATATTTTGGGTCCGTAGAGGTCAATACCTCCAGAGCAATCACATGGTCAACTGCAATACTGCCAGTCAAATGTTATGCCAGCAACTTTAATACAAAAAAATAAATAAAAAATATCCAATTGTTTTAATTCTTCAGCAGTAGTTGGGAAAGGTATTGCCAGGGTTGAAGGGCCCTGGATTCAATCCCCGAACAATGATTGCACTCAACGTAGGAGGGTTTTCGTTCGCCATACATAATGTAGATACCTCTTTCACTGTATTAATTTCTTTCATATAATTTAATGGTATTCCCCTGGCTTCTATTTCAAATCGTATGACTGATAATACTGATAATAAGCAAAAGTTATCATCATCATCATCATCATCATCATCATCATCGCATCCATACACAATCGTGGTCGATTAGTATTACTTGGCGTTCTGAATGTGTCTTCCTCAACGAGTTGCCTATTAAAGTATGTAAGTGTTACCTGTGTTGGTTTGTGTTCTTTTTGTATTATTTTGTCATATGTTGGACGTCTGGAATCTATTGGTTGTACGTTTTCCACGATGATAATGTTTGTTGTACCGAGGAGTTGCAGGGGTAACGAGCCCCTATGATACATGATTGAGGTACTGTGTTGTGTTTCCTAAGTGTAATCGCGTTGACAATCGCTTGTAATGTATCAGGATTTATTTATGTTGCTGCTAATCTGCATTTGGAAAGTATTATGTAGTATGTATGTATCTGAAATGCTGAAAAGTGGGTCTGGTTTTTTTTGCTGATACTTAATTATGTTACGTTCTTTCCATATTGTCCATTTGATTGTGATTATTATCCATAAACTGGATAACTACGGCATCAGAGGAAACCTCCACAACTCGCTCTCCAATTTCCTGAGACAAAGAAATATGAGAGTAGCACTAGAGGGAGAAACATCCAGAGAAGTAACCGTTGACTCCGGGGTACCACAAGGGACAGTGCTCGGGCCACTACTATTTCTTTGCCATATAAATGACATACCAGAAAGTGTAACCTCTAGCGCACGTCTGTTCGCCGACGACTGTTTGATATACAGACAAATAAACCAATATAGTGACAACCAACTACTAGAGGACGACCTAAACAACCTGGAAAAATGGGCTAACTTATGGGGAATGAAATTCAACACCAAAAAATGCTACGTAATAAACATCAAAGAAAAAAGTCACAGATTCTACACCCTAAATGGACATATCTTGGAACAAGTGAAAAATAATCCTTACCTTGGGCTAACAATTTCAGACGACCTTAAGTGGAACACCCACATACTAAAAATATCAAGAAGAGCCAGTTCGACGACTGGCTTTCTCAAAGGAAATCTAAAACATTGCCCATCGTCTTGCAAGAAAACAGCATATATATCCCTAGTACGATACATCCTTGAATACGGCGCCATTATTTGGGACCCATATACCAAAAACGAAATTGACAAACTGGAGAGAATACAGCGCTTGGCAGCCAGGTTCATTTTAAGTGACTATAACTCAGGGAAAGATGGATGTATCACAAGGATGCTGGAGAACCTGGAACTACCAACACTCCAGATCAGGCGAGCGTAACAGAGGGTCACATTTATGTATAAGGTGGTTGAGGGGTTGATACCAGCTATACCTCCAGCTGATCATCTAACAAAAAACCAGACTAAAAAGGAACATCAAGGCCAGAAACTTCTCGGACTATATATCGAATAATGTGTTAAAAACATCAATGATAAACAACTCTAAATCCAACACAGTACCAAAGTTTAGCTGTGATCAATGCAATAACTCGGTTTTTTTGTACGTACTGTCATAGAGTGGAACTATCTGGAAGAGGACTTAGTATGTGCCCCTACTTTGGAAGCCTTTAAGAGTGCTATAACACACCATAACTCTAACTGAACTGCTCTCTCTCTCTCTCTCTCTCTCTCTCTCTCTCTCTCTCTCTCTCTCTCTCATTGTATAAAAACCGGAACCGAAAACTACAACGTAAAGATACAGATACATGATGTGTTGATAATTTTACGTAAGTCATCTACAAGTTCTTCTAGTTCTCCTAGCATCTTTTTCTCCTCGTTCAGTGTAATTCTTATCCCTGGTAATTCATCAATCATATGGTGTTGTGTCAGTTGTATCAGTTCTCTTGTAAAGTCACAATGATAAAATAGGTGGTCTAATGTTTCTGTTTCTCTGCTACACAAATGGCACTTACCATTAAACCTGTTCATCTGTTGGAGATTTTGTTCTGTGTATATAATTCTGTGTAAGCATTTCCATTGCAACTCTTTCATTTTTAAGGGAATTTCTATATTGTGTACTTGATCCCAAATATTGTACCATTCAATTTCCTTTTGAAAATGAATTTCCCATTTTTCTTCTGATTTAAGTTTTACATTTGTTGTCAAGATTCTTTGAACTGTGTTCTCTTTCAATTGCATGGGTTTTGTTGTGGAAAATGTACCATCTTTTAAATATCCTAAACTTAAATCCTCGTTTAATATATAATATCTTTAGTTTTGTTGGCTGATTGTGTTTGTTATTTAAGTATTAAGAGAAATCTCTGAGGGATTGCTTTTATTTTATTTTAGTGAATTCAGCTATCCAGTTTTGTTTGTGGGTCAGTGTATTTAACAATGGATTATTATCTATGAATTTGTTATGTTTACTGTCCCATATTTCCTAAATTTTGTTTATTCAACTTTTTGCACATGACAGTAAAGTAAGGGGTTTTCTGTTTAATTGTATGTTAATATTGCCCAGTAATTTCTGGTTAAGAATTTGTTGCAGTGTGAGATTCAGCATTTTTACTTGTAGTTTGGCCCAACGAATAGACCATTTCTATAAAATTAAGGTATTTTTGTAAGGTCTAGTCCACTAAGGTCTTAACATCTATATAAATAGTTATGCATGTTATATTTGTTGTCAAACTGTTGTATGTAAAATCTACCTTTACAGTTCCAGCTCTGTGGTGTTGAGTGTATACTTTTATATATTGTTTTAATGTATTTAGTATCTATGAAAGTTTCTAAGTATACCATCGTCATTTCTCCTGTATTCGTATCATTGCAAACTACTTTCCTCTCTATATGGTTATTTTTGTGTACCTCATATGTAATTCCCGATCAGTGTATTAATTTCTTTCATATAATTTAATTGTATTCCCCTGGCTTCTATTTCAAATCGTATTGCTGATAATACTAATGATCTGTTGCCAGCAACCTAAAACTCCTTCCGAAGCGGCATGTAGGAAATTGAGACGGAAACTTATGTAAGGTAATATGTTCGATGGTTACTATGGTCGTAACTGAACATCAACATCGTTGTTGACTGAGTGGTTTGAAACATATGCTTAATCATTTTTAAAGTAAGCAAAGGTTAATTACAGTAAAGCAATATTAAGTTTTGGCAAAAATTGTCAGAAGGTAACTTTACAATTTAATAAAACATTTTGATGCAGTATGGTCATCGAATATACGAAGGAATTGTATTTTTTAAATTAAAAACAAATCGTTTTGACATCTTTTGCTTGTGCTGGAATTAAATGTCGTTTATTTCGATTTCATCAAATTCTTCATCAGTTACACAGTTACAGGAAATAAATGCATAATTGCATGATAAGATAGCTATTGCTATACCAAGGATTTGTTAATGGAGACACTTGAGTTAAGACTTTGGTGGCTGTATTATAAAATAGCAATGAAACACACAGATAGTGGTGCATTTATTGTTAGATTGCTTAAATCCAATATTCTTCTAATTTGTAACAATTTCTCTTTTAATTAAAACCAAAACAAATTGTGCCTCGTCATCAAAAAATAGCAATGTTTAAAAACCTCAAACTGTTTAATTTATTGATTCTTGATCTATTTAAAGTAATGCAGCCAAAATTGTAGTATACATTATAAGTAAACAATCTGACGAGGTCGTACATTTATTTCTATTGCGCTATACCCGCGGAATAATACCAAAAGCAATTGAATCACTCTGTGCGGCACCATTGAAACAGCAAGAAATAGACTTAAGTTTTCCAGAGATACAAGGTTCATTAATCACGAGAGACATTTATCTTAAGTAGAAATTTAAAGGTGTTTAATTCATTATGATGTCATAGCTAGAATTACATACCAGTAGGTGCACCTTAACACAAGTCAACGTGGACTGATTTAATCGCTAGAAATACGAAGCAAGAAAGCAGCTTTTTGAAAATCTAAAACGTCGATTTAAAAACAACCGAAGGTAACTTGTTACTGCACCATATGTGTTTGTCCATTTCATGAAAGACGCCGAATGACGTGAAATAATTAATAGATCACGAGGTAAGGAAGCGCCTACTGAATAGGACGTCAATACAGAAAGACATTCACTATGATGACAATGGTCGTCTTATGACTCATCACTGAAACTAAATACTGAACTAAATTCTAAGTTTGTTTTGAACAAAACTCTATTTTAGAACGGTTTAGAGTCGAGACACCGGTTACTGATTGCTTGACAAAGACAACAGACGGTTTTGAAAGCCCTCAAACAAGTGTTTAATTACTTTTTTTGTGTCTAAAACGAACTAAGCGTTTATCATTTTTACCAAATTGATTAATTTTATTCCTGATATTACAAGGTTGAAAACAATGAAATAAAATGTGTAATATATACGTACGATATGTAGAAATACAAAAAGGAGACGGTGCCTCTAACACCTTTCAAAACTTTTTTTTAATTGACGATTTGTAAGTTTTAACAGGAAATGTATGACCATATTTCAAGAGAAATATTTGTTTTATCTACATTTAAAATGTATACCTAGGTATACACCTGTTTCACTATCCCAATACTTGGTATTTATTGCAACTGAAAAGAAAAAATTGGAGTCCGGGTATGGTATTTTCATTCAGGCATAAGGCAAGACTAGTTTATGGTGTCAGCCTACCATGTAGATCTACACAGACGTCGTACCAGTTACACAAGGCTTCCAACTTTGATCGATGGACCATTACCTGTTGTTATGCGATGTTGTAATTACATGGGCATGTTTCCTGGGTTGATCAGTAAGTTCACCAAAGATAGAGCGTATAAATACCGGCCCATTTCTTTTAGATATTTTATCCTCTCCACATCGGCGCATATGAACAGGTAAGCAAGATTTATATGAAAACGTAATGATCTGATGGAACGTTTGTAGCCTAGTCTTTAAGTGACTGGTATTGATTAATATGCTAGTTAGTACATAACAAGGGACATGTATTGCTTACATTTTGTTTTTGCTTCTATCGTTATCGACAGAAAGGTGAGTTAAGTATAAATATGTATATTTGAGGAAGTAAGACAAAATAATGTTGTTTTCTTAATGATTATAATAGTTAAAACTCTGTTCCTTACATCATGCCGGTTTTATCTTTATTTTATGTCTTTTTTTAATATTTGATAAATGCATTTGTTTTACAGAGGAATTCATGTTTTTAAAATATTATTACTATCAACATCAAACCAGCATACACATTTTAATAATGCTTGTGAATTTTCAACCTCAACTTCAGGATCAACATGAACTATCTTACCTTTGCCCTTTCGACCTTCGCCTTTCTCGTGACCCTTGACTGCTGTCTTGGGAACGGTTATGGTGGCTATGGTGGATATGGAGGGGGATATGACATGTATGGAGGCTATGGAGGTTACGGCGGATACGGAGGGGGATACGGCGGGTCCGGAGGGGGATATGGCCAGGGATATGGAAAAGGATATGGAGGGGGATATGGACAAGGATACGGTGGGGGATATGGACATGGATACGGCGGGAAAGGTTATGGCATGCCCCAACAGGCATTGTACATCCCCTATCCTATGCCAGTAGGTCCCGCTCCAGGTGC
Source organism: Mizuhopecten yessoensis (assembly GCF_002113885.1). NCBI lineage: Eukaryota > Metazoa > Mollusca > Bivalvia > Pectinida > Pectinidae > Mizuhopecten > Mizuhopecten yessoensis. The sequence goes on from NW_018405547.1 coordinate 68,364, forward strand.
TGTCGCGGGAGCCTACGCAGCCGGAGATGACAATTCCCTCCTTCTGTGTGAGTATTATATCTAATATTTAAAATCTCCAAAAGTTCATATATTAACATAGGTCGAAAGTATTTGCAAATAAGAAACCATAAATCAATATAATTTGATAAAGTACCTTCAAATAATGTTATTTACTTGTATACGATTTCTTTCAGTTGGAGGTGCCGCCTTGCTTCTGCTGCTGTTGAGTAACAACAATATTGGATAAGTCACCACTTAAATCTCGATCTACAACGGGTATGTATGCTTAGAAATTAGTAATCGTTACAATGCTTCTGGAATAATTTTTACAATTTTTACATTTTACAATTAGATGTTATATCAAAATCATACCTTTTTAATTACAACGCCATTTTCATTTTGTTGTTTTTTGTTTTAGATTACAGACCTGATTCTCATTTTTGTGCGCAAGACTCCTTGGCTGTAACCAAAGACCCCTGTGTGTTTCCTGTTTTACCTTATATTGGTTCTTTAATAAAGCATGGTTATTTATAAATTATTCGAGTTATCTGTTACTTCACGATTGAATTGCTGATCTTGAAAATTTGGAGATACAATAAGCTCATAGGAACGTTTAAAGCGTAACTTGCAATGTATTTGGTACACACAATTGTTTGACCATTTTACATGGTATCTGGCTTTATAACAATTCCATACAAGAAGCTAATTAACAAAATAATCAAAAATAACAACAACAACAACAACAAGAAAAAACAACAAAAAAAACCCCCAAAAAAACACATAATATTAAGTTTATCAGTTTTACTGTCATGATCATTGTTATACCGATAAATATTTGTTGAGTTCAAATTAATCTTATCCGAGAAAATAAGATAACTATTAATGTGATGTAATAACATTTGTTTCCACCTTGCTGTTATTTCTACAGCAAATCTTGTTATTTACTTTGTCAATTGGTGAACATATAACGACTATTGATAAAGTATAGGTGTCTCATATTGAAGTTAATGTGCACTATCATCAGAAACAATAGTTGAAATATTATTGACAGAGAAGAAATTAAGAGAACTTCACCAAAGAGTTATCATGAGCTGGTCTGAAATATTGCATTGAAGCCTTATTTTATCCTCTTATGCACTTAATTCGGACAATGCGTGTTAAATGTAATTGTGTTTCGATATTTTTAAATAAGCATGTGACAAACCCCTACGACAATAAAGATTGCAAATGAAAATTGATTCCCTACTGGACTAACAATTTCAGACGACCTCAAGTGGAACACCCACATACTAAAACTATCAAGAAAAGACAGCTCGATCCTTTGCTTTCTCAAAAGAAATCTAAAACATTGCCCATCGTCTTGCAAGAAAACAGCATATATATCCCTAGTACGATACATCCTTGAATACGGCGTTATTATTTGGGACCCATATACCAAAAACGAAAATGACAAACTGGAGAAAATACAGCGCTTGGCAGCCAGGTTCATTATAAGTGACTATAAATCAAGGGAAGATGGATGTATCACAAGGATGCTGGAGAACCTGGAACTACCAACACTCCAGGTCAGGCGAGCACATCAGAGGGTCACATTTATGTACAAGGTGGTTGAGGGGTTGATACCAGCTATACCTCCAGCTGATCATCTAACAATATATAAAACATGTCGTAGAAACATGAGTGATAAACAGCTCTAAATCCCATACAGTACCAAAGTCAATCTGTGATCAATACAGGAACTCATTATTTGTACGTACAGTCATGGAGTGGAACCATCTGGAAGAGGACTTAGTATATGCCCCGGCCCTACTTTGGAGACCTTTAAGAGTGCTATAACGCACCAAAACTCTAACCGATTTGCTCTCTCTCTGACCCGTTGTATAAAAACTGGGCCCGGGAACTACAACGTAAAGATACAGATACATGATGTGTTGATAATTTTACGTAAGTCATCCACAAGTTCTTCTAGTTCTCCTAGAATCATTTTCTCCTCGTTCAGTGTAATTCTTATCCCTGGTAATTTATCAATTATATGATGTTGTGTCAGCTGTATCAATTCTTTTGTAAAGTCACAGTGATAAAATAGGTGGTCTAATGTTTCTGTTTCTCTGCTACACAAATGGCACTTACCATTAGACCGGTTAATTTTTGGAGTTTTTTTTGTTCTGTGTATATAATTCTGTGTAAGCATTTCCATTGCAGCTCTTTCATTTTTAAGGGAATTTCTATATTGTGTACTTGATCCCAAATAATATACCATTCAAATTCTTTTTGAAAATGAATTTTCCATTTTTCTTCTGATTTAAATTTTGCATTTGGTGTCAAGATTCTTTGGACTGCATGTGTACTCTTTCAATTGCCTGGGTTTTGTTGTGGAAATGTACCATCTTTTAAATATCCTTAACTTAAATCCTCGTTTAATATAATTAAATTTGTTTTGTTGGCTGATTGTGTTTGTTGTTTAAGTATTAGGAGAATTCTCTTAGGGATTGCTTTTTTTAATTTAGTGAATTCAGCTATCCAGTTTTTATTGAGAGTCAGTTTATTGAACAATGAATTACTACCTATGAATTTGTTATGTGTACTGTCCCATATGTCCTTAATTTTGTGTATTCCACTTTTTGCAAAAGACAGTAAAGTAAGTTCTTTTGTTAAACTGTACGTTAATATTGCCTAGTAATTTCTGGTTAAGAATTTGTTGCAGTGTGTGATTTGGCATTTTTACTTGTAGTTTGGCCCAGAAGAATAGGGAATTTCTATATAATTAAGGTATTTTTGTAAGGTCTAGTTCACTTAGGTCTTAACATTTACATAAATAGTTATGCATGTTATGTTATATTTGTTGTCAAACTCTTGTATGTAATCTAAACCTATACAGTTCTTTGGTGTTGAGTGTGTTTTTTTTAATGCATTTGGTATCTATGAAAGTTTCTAAGTATAACCTTCTCATTCCTCCTGTATTCGTATCATTGCAAACTACTTTCATCTCTATTTGGTTATTTTTTGTACCCATATGTAATTCCAGATCAGTGTATTAATTTCTTTCATATAATTTAATGGTATTCCCCTGGCTTCTACTTCAAATCGTATTACTGACAATACTGATAATAAGCAAAAGTTAATGACAGTAAAGCAATATTAAGTTTTGGCAAAAAATGTCAGAAGGTAACTTTACAATATAATAAACATTTTGATGCTGTATGGTCATCGAATATACGAAAGAATTGTATTTTTTTTATTTAAAAACAAATCGTTTTTACATCTCTTGCTTGTGCTTGAATGTAATGTCAGTTATTTCGATTTCATCAAATTCTTCATCAGTTACACAATACATGAAAAAAAATCAAGGAAATAAATGCATAATTGCACGATAAGATGTTGAAACATGATTTTATATAAGAACGAAATCTAATCCTATAAATGCACCTATAGCTATAAATAGGATTTATAAATGGAAACACCTGAGTTGAAAGCTTAGATGGCTGTATTATAAAATAGCAATGAAACACTCAGATAGGGGTGCATTTATTGTTAGATTGCTTAAGTCCAATATTCTTCTAAGGACCTGTTACAGGAACAAAAGAATTTTGCCCACAAAGCAATTTAACCATTACTGGGTTATATTTGTAGCTCCCTAAGACACGATCCATGAGATATTTCAAAAAAAATAAAAAGGTCCCCAGGGCCTGTGCTATGAACTATTTAGTGCCGCCTTCCAGAGGTGTACGACAGGGTTCACTTTTTTGTCCAAAAACTATCAAAACAATGTTTTACGCTATCAAATAATATTACATTATTTAAAGTAGGATCTGCTGCAAATTATGAACTCAAATATGTAACAAAAAATTGCATAATAAAAAAGTTATAAAACTCTAAAAATGTTGGTATTTTCATACACTTTTTTGCTACATTAATTATTTTAAGGAAGTAAAACACCAATTGCCGGTTCTTGTACACCAAAAATCTTTACATATGTTTTGATGCATTATGTTGAGATACGATAGTGAAAATTTCAGAAAATTTGAGAACCGGTAAATTTGTCATTTAAATGTAAAATTGTAGCAACGTCTATTTCCAAATAAAATCCAACAACCTTATGACCTATAGTCATGTTTGATCATTTAACAATATGTCGCACCAATTTATCATCGCAACTGATCAAATTTTCCTCACTAAGATCTTCTGCTCATGATGAGCCCAACTATAAAGCTAGATGTTGCAAAATAAAAACGTTATGCAGTCTCACACACATAAAAGTTTAGTATGTTATGTACATTTTTAGTTGTTTCGCTTCTTTACGGAAGTGATAGACATATTTTCGGTTTTTGTACACCAACATACTTTGGATATGTTTTGGCACATTATTTTGACCGACGATAGTAGAAATTTCGAAAAAAATGGTATTCGGTAAATGTGTCATCTTAAGGATAATATGTTGTATGACCAATGTCAAAATAAATCGTCAATAACTACAGGTCAATGCGATTTTGGCTTGTGGTACATATCAGCTGAAGCTGGCACCTGGCTATATCACAGAACATCAGACAGATGGGGGTGATGATGAGATATGGGTACCAGCATGCTGATGACCTTCTCCGAGGCTAAAATACAATGTCTGGATAGAGTTTGACCTACACGCATCAGAGGATCCTGTCAAGGCATACTATTGTGTGTGTCCTGCAGGAAAGAGAACATCGGGTATGGGTACTAATGTCGGATCAATACTGTATTATCTAGGATACTATGCACATTAAACAGATGCTAAACCGCTCCAGCCTTCAGATCGCAAATTCAGAGACTGCATATTATGAATGCATTCAAAAAAGAAACATTATTCAATTATAGCCTTTGGCTGAGGTCGATACCTGGATTTATCGACCCGAGGAAAGATATATTAACCGAGGACGCATTCCGAGGTCTTTTTCTCGGGTCGATAAATCCAGGTATTGACCGAAGTTAAAGGCTTCAATTGTTTTATTATTTTACAAAAGAGTAATGTAACCAATCTGAAAACAAAACAAAAAAATCTTCGGAAGTGGGACGGTGCATTGTTTGGAGACACGTCATAATTCTATTTTAAGAAACATCCAGTCCTTCAACAAAAATCATGCGCTCCAAGTCAATATTAGTTTTTATCGGTGGACACTTGATGCACTTCTGGCCAATTACTTGTGGGGAATAATATGAAAAAATAATAAGACCTAAGATTGAACTGAGAAAGGAGAAATTAAGAAAAAAAATTGAATGATCAATTTTGACTATGTGTTGTCAAATTAAAAACAACAACAGTGAATACAACAATCTATGAATTGGAAACTATAACTCTCCTAAAAAGAAACAATGTGATGGGTTAACATCTTCAACATATTATACTGGTACACCAAATGTTCTGACAAATTGCCTAACTTTTGCTGTATTCCCCCCTTGAACTACCTAGTTTAGTTAACCAGCCATACTCTACTATAAACCATATCATCCACCTTGATAGTATATTGGAATAATTTTGGGTTAATTATGAAATACTTGCATTGACCTGTAGTTATTGACGATTTGTTTTGACATTGGTCATACAACGTATTATCCTTAAGATGACACATTTACCGAATACCGATTTTTTCGAAATTTCTACTATGGTCAGTCAACATAATGTGCCAAATAATATCAAAGTATGTTGGTGTACAAAACCGGAAATATGTCTATTCACTTCCATAAAGATGCGAAACAACTAAAAATGTACATAACAAACTATACTTTTATGTGTGTGAGACTGCATGACTTTTTTATTTTTATTTTGCAACATCTAGCTTTATAGTTGGGCTCATCATGAGCAGCAGACCTTATTGATGAAAATTTGATCAGTTGCGATAATAAATTGGTTCGACATATTGTTAAATGATCAAACATGGCTATAGGTCATAAGGTTGTTGGATTTTATTTGGAAATAGACGTTGCGACAATTTGACATTTATATGACAAATTTACCGGTTCTCAAATTTTCTGAAAATTTTACTATCATATCTCAACATAATGCACCAAATAATATTTAAAGATTTTTGGTGTACAAGAAACGGAAACTGGTGTTTAATTCCGTAAAACAATTGATGTAGCAAAACAGTGTATGAAAATACCAACATTTTTAGAGTTTAAGATTTTATAACTTTTTTATTATGCAATTTTTTGTTACATATTTGAGTTCATAATTTGCAGCAGATCCTACTTTAAATAATGTAATATTAGTTGATAGCGTAAAACATTGTTTTGATAGTTTTTTGGACAAAAAAGTGAACCCTGTCGTACACCTCTGGAAGGCGGCACTAAATAGTTCATAGCACAGGCCCTTGGGACCTTTTTATTTTTTTTTGAAATATCTCATGGATCGTGTCTTAGGGAGCTACAAAATAACCCAGTACTGGTTAAATTGCTTTGTGGGCTGTAACAGGTCATTTGTAACAATTTTTTTTTTTAATTTAAACCAAAGCAAATTGTGCCTCGTCATCAAAAAATAGCAACGTTTATAAAACTCAGACTGTTTAATTAAATGATTCTTGATGTATTTAAAGTAATGTGGCCAAAATTGTAGTTTATATTATAAGTAAACAATCTGACGCTGCCGTACATTTATTTATATTGTATCTATCCCCGCGGAATAATACCAAAAGCAATTAAATTCACCTGAAAGACACTATTGAAACAGCAAGAAACAGACTTAAGTTTTCAGGCGCGTAGCTGCCTATAGGCAGAATAGGCAACTGCCTACACGTCCAATTTCATAAATCCGCTTTTTTTTTTTACTGGTCCTTGTTTTTGTCGATTACATGTATAATTTTGCTTTTTGACTGTCTTCGGATAAATTTTTTCCCCGTCCCCGGTCCGTCATTAACGAGCCGTTCCCTTGCCGTCCAGTTTTCTTTTAGAAAGCCTATGTCTGATCGATAATCTTACGAACGCTTGTTTTATATGTAACATACGCATATATATCGTATCAGAATCTGACATTGATTAAACTAAAGTTTTTGCAAAGTTTTCAATCTCGTCGTCGGCTTGGTATGTCACCTCCCTACCCCGACGTTGGTAATTTCGATTTAACTATCAACAAACGAGATAAACTGTCTCTAAAATGGACGGACTGCCACCAGTACAATTTTCCATCAAGGTATATAAATATTTCTCCATATACACAGGCAATTGTCTCGTATGTGTGTGTGTATGCGAGTCTCATGTGTGTAGTATTATAAGTATCCTACACACATGAGACTCGCATACGAGACGACTGCCTGTGTCCATACAGCCTTATAGGCCTATTGTTGTACTGAGAACAGATATATATAATATATACATTTATATTAGAGGTGTGTCAAAAGTTATAAATATGTCGCAGGAGAGATACTCGGGGAGGGGTAATTGAATTCCTAGGAAACAATTACAATATGGTATGGTGGGTCAATCTAATTACCGTGTGGACGGGGCGAAAGCCCGTGGGAGGGGCGAGAGTTCGTGGGTCGAGGATCACATGGCAGTTAGAAATATATTGCAAGTGCACTCCAAAGTTTAACTAAATGGCCAGTTTGCTGCCCGGAAAACTCGGCGATTACAATTTGTCTGAACTCTGTCTGACCTCTGAAATCGTTCAGTTAACTTGTATACTGACTTTGGATAACGCTTAAAACATTTATTCACATAAATCACTGATGTTGCCCATCATAAAGTATGCATATTCGACAAAATGTGTGATATAATAAGGAATAAGATATATTTCCCGATATTTTCTAACAAAAAAATGAGCTTTATTTTCATTAATTAAACTATTGCAATTGCCAGCGGAACACGGGAGATTGCTCCTAAGGCCTTCTATTATTCCAAAATTTCCTGGGGGACGCCCCCCAGACCCCCACCAACCCCTCCCCTACCCTCCCCCTAACGCGCTTCGCGCTCGGGTGCTGCCTGCGGCAACACATTGTCGTGGAAAGATCCCCTCCCAATCCCTCCCCCTCTCGCGCTAACATTCTGCCTACATACCATATTCAACCCAGCTACGCCCCTGGTTTTCTTATGTCTTATGACGCGAAATAAGTAATAGATCACGAAGTAAGGAAGCGCCTACTGAATAGGACGTCGATACAGAAGGCAAACATACACTGTGATGACAATGGTTGTCTTATGACTCATCACTGAAACTAAATAGTGAACTAAATTCTAAACAAAACTCTATTTTAGAGCGGTTTAGAGTTGAGACACCGGTCACTGTTTGCTTCACAAAGGAAACAGATGGTTTTGAAATCCCTCAAAACAAGTGTTCAATTACTATTAGTGTTTAAAACAAACTAAGCCATTATCAAAGTGATGAATTTAATTCCTGATATTACAAGGTTGAAAACAACGAAAAACATTGTATAATATTATACGTACGATATGTAGAAATACAAAAGGAGAAGGTGCCTCTGACACCTTTGACGATTTGTAAGTTTAAACATGAATTGTATAACCATACTTCAAGTGAAATATTGGTTTTATCTACATTTAAAATGCATACCTAGGTATACACCTGTTTCACTATCCCAATACTTGGTATTCATTGCAACTGAAATAAAATAAAATTAGAAGTCCAGGTATGGTATTTTCATTCAAATAAGGCAAGACGAGTTGTTGGTGTCAGCCTACCATGTAGATAGATCTACATGGACGTCGTACCAGTTACACAAGGCTTCCAACTTTGATCGATGGACCATTACCTGTTGTTATGCGATGTTGTAATTACAGGTGCATACTTCCCGGGTTGATCAGAAAGGTCACCAAAGATAGAGCGTATAAATACCAGCTCGGTTTTCAATATTTCATCCTCTCAACATCGGCGCATATGAACAGGTAAGCAAGATTTGAGATGAGTCTTTAAGTGACTGGTATTGATTAATATGCTAGTTAATAACAAGGGACATGTATTGCTTACATTTTGTTTTTGCTTCTATCGTTATCGACAGAAAGGTGAGTTAAGTATGCATATTTATATTTGAGGTGGTAAGACAAAATAATGTTATTTTCTTAATGATTATAACAGTTAAAACTCTGTTCCTTACATCATGCCGGTTTTATGTTTATTTGATTTCATTTTTATTAATTGATAAATGCATTTGTTTACAGAGGAATTCCTGTTTTTAAAATATTATTACTATAAACATCAAACCAGCATACACATTTTAATAATGCTTGTAAATTTGCAACCTCAACTTCAGAATCAGCATGAACTATCTAACCTTTGCCTTTTCGACCTTCACCTTTCTCGTGACCCTTGGCTGCTGCCTTGGGGACGGTTATGGTGGCTACGGTGGATATGGAGGTGGATATGACATGTATGGAGGCTATGGAGGTTATGGCGGATACGGAGGGGGATACGGCGGGTCCGGAGGGGGATATGGTCAGGGATATGGAAAAGGATACGGTGGGGGATATGGCCAGGGATATGGACAAGGATACGGAGGGAAAGGTTATGGCATGTCCCAACAGGCATTGTACATCCCCTATCCTATGCCAGTAGGTCCCGCTCCAGGTGCTGTCGCGGGAGCCTACGCAGCCGGAGATGACAATTCCCTCCTTCTGTGTGAGTATTATATCTAATATTTAAAATCTCCAAAAGTTCATATATTAACATAGGTCGAAAGTATTTGCAAATAAGAAACCATAAATCAATATAATTTGATAAAGTACCTTCAAATAATGTTATTTACTTGTATACGATTACTTTCAGTTGGAGGCGCCGCCTTGCTTCTGCTGCTGTTGAGTAACAACAATATTGGATAAGTCACCACTTAAATCTCGAACTACAACGGGTATGTATGCTTAGAAATTAGTAATCGTTACAATGCTTCTAGAATAAAAATGAGTAAATGTTCGAAACAAATGAAATAGAACAACATTAATACAATTTACAATTAGATATTATAGCAAATCATACCTTGTAATTACAACGCCATTTTCATTTTGTTGTTTTGTTTCAGATTACAGACCTGATTCTCATTTTTTGTGCGCAAGATTCATTGACTGTTACCAAAGACCCCGGTGTGTTTCCTGTTTTACTGTATATTGGTTCTTCAATAAAGTATGGCTATCTATAGATTATTTGTGGTATCTGTTACTTCACGATTGAATTGCTTATTTTGAAAATTTGGAGATACAATAAGCTCATATGAACGTTTAAAACGTAACTTGCAATGTATTTGGTACACACTGGTTTGACCATTTTAAATGGTATCTGGCTTTATAACAATTCCATACAAGAAGCTAATTAACAAAATAACAAAAATAAAAACAATAAAAAATAATAATATAATATTCAGTTTATCACTTATACTGTCATGATCATCGCTATACCGATAACGACTATTGATAAAGAAGTAAAGTTGTCTCATATTGAAGTAAATGTGCACTATCATTAGACACAATAGTCGAAATGTTATTGACAGAGAAGATATTAAGAAAACTTCACTCAAGATTTCCATGTGCTGTTCTGAAATATTGCATTGAAGCCTTATTTTATCGATCCTCTTATGCACTAAATTCGGACAATACGTGTTAAATGTAATTGTGTTTCGGTATTTTTAAATAAACAAACCCCTACGACAATGAGGATTACAAGTGAAAATTGATTCCCTACTGCAGAGTTGTTTTCTCCTTATTAGAATTGACCAATGAACGACTTATGAAGGCTTTCTACTTCGAAAGCTTCTATCTACAACGAAGACATTTTACCGTCGATATCGTGGCATGATTTGTATCGATGAAGTTTTTGCTACGATTATATATTTGTTGACTTCTGAAATTGTTGATGACATGTTTATTTTCTTATACATAACACTTAGTGCTCGAAGGATCTTTCAATAATATTACCTGTTTTCACCTGGATTTTTCGTTTCGTTGTCATGACATCTTTACTTTGCATTGACATAGTGGTATGTTTATATACTTCAGAATAGCAACACTAGTCTATTGTAATGACACTATGGATTCATTTTATACAAGTTTATCCAACAAACATTTCACATTCAAAGAATGGAAAGAAGCAACACAATGGGTGCACTATTACTTTTATTTGTATCGCTGGCGAGAATGCAATCAATGCGTCGGTCAATAGCGACCTTCATGAGACATATACGGGTATGTTAGAAAAATATATAAAAAATGTAGTTAGTTGAATGCATAACAAACCATTCACAAGAAGATGAAGTAAAGACATTTTGTAGGATATCGCTTGCCATATATCAGAATAAAAGGGACCATTATGAGTGATTGAAACCTAGGCTTTTGATCCATCTGCAATATTTCTTACTTACATCTCGGTTGGTTACAGATTACAATGCCTTACCATTCATGATTTATTTTTGACGGATTTGATATACATCATCTTATGGAGCTGTTATTTTTTGTTTGGTTTTGGTTTTATAGGGTCGAACGTCCTATTAACAGCCAAGGTATTTTAAGGACATGTGTGTTATGTATGCGTGCACATGTTTATTTGTGCTGGTGGATGTATGTAGGTGTATTTGCTTCCTTGTAGTAGCATGGGTCTGGTGCCGACGTTGGAATGCTACCTCACTGCAATCCCCACCATTCTTACACTGGTTAACCAGTTGTTGCCATTTCCTAAGGATGATAAACTTATAGCAAGGGAAAACAAACATCACTTTTCAGGATTTTGGTATGTCCCACCCTTCCTTAGTTGGGCAAACTGGTTCAACACCATGGACAAAAGTGAGTTATTGCCAAGAAACTCGCTAGGTGTTGAAAAGGTTGTGAGGAAGCAGAGAGAAAATCCCCCAAAATCGAAAATGTCGCTATGTGTAATATAGATTTGTTATAGTTGCATTTGTATCCGTAAGTTTAGAGCACAAAAACGAAACGTCAAGCCTGCAGGGGGTTCCAACATTTATTGCCTCTTACAAAATGTAGGTAACAGCAGATATATATATTTCTCCATCCCGCCCTGAAGGGGTGTAGCTGAAACATACTTACATGTTTCCTTTCATTTATAAGCAAATGTTTTTTTGTTTTAGCACAAGAAATGTTACAGCGGCTGACATGCATATTTTGCTGTAACAGACAACCAATGGGTTACTTAGTGTTAATCAAAATAATAACTATGGATTCGAACTGTGGAGGCACTTGTTAAAAGTACGTCAAGTTAGAAAACCGAACAAAGTAAAACAAATTAAAGGTACTGCCGCTTCGCCCGTTTATACCATCCTTTATGACGTAACCAATTAATAAGTTTTGGCTAGAACAGATAATTAACTCTTAAACTAATATTTTATGAAAAATCGCGCAATCGTCAATTCCATCTAAAACGTTGCGACCATCCGAATTAGGGACTGATATCCTACCACCAGTGTAAACCATCTTATGACGTAATATATTTCCTAGAAATAAGAGGTAGGGGATTTAACGGATATGAACGAGTCTTGGTGAAGTGTTGTGCTGTAGCTGTCAAACGCATTTAAAAAAAAGAATATTTAAAATTGATATTATTATCTTATACAAAAGGAGTTTGATATCATTAATATCTTTATAAATAAAATGCTTTTATATTTTATATTAAGAAGAGGTTCATGCAGCTTCTTCATATTTTTTTTTTGATAAAATGAAAAATTGATGCCAAATATTACAATATGTATATGGTATTACTGATAACTAATAACATTCTTAAATAGACGTATACTAAAAATGTGCAGTAACTATAAACATATTTAATGGTTAAAACGTTAATATATGAACAATTCATATAATACTAGAACAGACAGCCAGATATTAGGAACGGGTTTAAGCAATATCTACATTTTAAATAAAACATAAAATGATCAGTTCTCAAATGGACATTTTCAACGTTTTTTGATACAGTATCTTTATAAATTATAACGGGAGGTTTCTAGTTTCTAGTTCCATTATAATTAATTGAGATATTTCAAACAATTAAGATAGCTCATGTAATATTCCTGAATCAACTCAGATGTATATATTAATTTTTTAGTTTTACAATCAAAAGTATCTCGTATGCAATAATTCAGTAAGATATATCTATATATTATAAATCAGAAAAATTATCCTTACGGACGAATAAATATATAAAGAAAAATTCTTAACAACGAGTCTTTAGTACTTTCATCTCTTCTAGGAGATTTCTTCAGACTCAGAGTCTGAAGAATCTCCTAGAAGAGATGAAAAGACTAAAGACTCGCTGTTAAGAATTTTTCTTTATATAATATATATATATATAGATATAATCAAAAATTATACTAAACCTTACCGTGAATAAAAATATGCAGTCAATGTTTAATGACTAACAAGGTTTTCCTAGGTCACGAAGCTTATCTGAGAATGTTTTAGTAATAAATTAATATCACCCGTTTTCTACTTAATTACCACAAACATTAGAACTCTGCCGTTTAGCGTAAAACTTAATTTCGTTCGATGCATCAAAACGCTTCATATTTTTTATCAGTGTATGAAATACGCTTACAACAAGACAACGACGAGATAAGCAATGAACAACATGACATGATAACACAACATCATGTCATAATGACATAACAACATGATGAAATCACTCAACAACATAGCATGGATACTCAACACCATACCATGAATCCTCAACACCATACCATGAATACTCAACACGATGCTGTTTCAACTCAACAACATTACGCGACCACTCAACAACATAGCATGAATACTCAACACCATACCATGAATACTCAACACCATACCATGAATACTCAACAGCATACCATGAATACTCAACACCATACCATGAATACTCAACACCATACCATGAATACTAAACACCATACCATGAATACTCAACACCATACCATGAGTACTCAACACCATACCATGAATACTCAACACGATGCTGTTTCAACTCAACAACATTACGCGACCACTCAACAACATACCATGAATACTCAACACCATACCATGAATACTCAACACCATACCATGAATACTCAACACCATACCATGAATACTCAACACCATACCATGAATACTCAACACCATACCATGAATACTCAACACCATACCATGAATACTCAACACCATACCATGAATACTCAACAACATAGCATGAATATTCAACACCATAGCATGAATACTCAACACCATACCATGAATACTCAACACCAAACCATGAATACTCAACACCATACCATGAATACTCAACACGATGCTGTTTCAACTCAATAACATTACGCGACCACTCAACACCATACCATGAATACTCAACACCAAACCATGAATACTCAACACCATAACATGAATACTCAACACCATACCATGAATACTCAACACGATGCTGTTTCAACTCAACAACATTACGCGACCACTCAACAACATAGCATGAATACTCAACATCATAGCATTAATATTCAACACTATACCATGAATACTCAACACCATAGCATGAATACTCAACACCATAGCGTGAATACTCAACACCAAAGCATGAATACTCAACACCATACCATGAATACTCAACATCATACCATGAATACCCAACACCATACCATGAATCCTCAACACCAGACCATGAAACCTCAACACCATACCATGAATACTCAACACCATACCATGTATACTCAACACCATACCATGAATACTCAACACCATCCCATGAATACTCAACACGATGCTGTTTCAACTCAATAACATTACGCGACCACTCAACAACATAGCATGAATACTCAACACCATACCATGAATACTCACCACGATGCTGTTTCAACTCAACAACATTACGCGACCACTCAACAATATACCATGAATACTTAACACCATACCATGAATACTCAACACCATACCATGAATACTCAACACGATGCTGTTTCAACTCAACAACTTTACGCGACCACTCAACATCATACCATGAATACTCAACACCATACCATGAATACTCAACACGATGCTGTTTCAACTCAACAACATTACGCGACCACTTAACAATAGGATGAAATCACTTAACAACATAGCATGGATACTCAACATTTTAACATGAATACTTAACATCATAACACGATGCTGTTTCAACTCAAAACCATTACGGGACCACTTAGCGACATAACCAGACTACTCGACATTACACTTTTTCGACTAAACACTATGGGACGTTAAGGCAAGTACATTTTTTACATGGAGAGACCACTGGACATCATACTATAATAGATCAACGTTATACAGTTCTAACTCAACACCATGACATGTCAGCCTAACATAACAACATGTCCACCTAGCATTACAGCATGTCCACCCAGCATAATGGCATGTCAACCCAACAACGACATGTCAACCCAACATAATGACATGTCAACCCAACAACGACATGTCAACCCAACATAATGACATGTTAGCCCAACATAATGACATGTCAACCGAACATCACGGGATGTCAACTAAACATAATGACATGTTAACCCAAATTCATAATATGCTAACCGAACATCTTGATATGTCAACACGACATAACGACATTTCCACTCAACATAATGACATGTCAACCCAACATCATGTCATGTTAACCCAACATAATGATTTGTCAACCGAACATCATAACATGTCAACCCCACATAACGACATGTTCACCCAACATAATGACATGTCAAGCGAACAACGACATGTCCACCCAAAAACATAATGACATGTCAACCCAACATAATGACATGTCACCACAACATCATGATATGTTAACCAAACATCATGGTGTTTCAACCAAATATAACGACATATCCACTCAATAAAATGACATGTCAACCGAACGTCATGACAAGTTAACCAATCATGACGACATGTCCACCCAGCATAACGACATGTCCAACCAACATAATGACATGTCAACCGAACATAATGATATGTTAACCCAACTTAATATAAACAGACGTAGCGTTCCATATATCTTTAAGAACCTTACTACAGTTTAATTTTACACGTATGCATTCTAGTACTGGGAAAGTTAGTCTGAAGGAGGGTGTTTTGAACAGTTGCCGGTGATGTGGAATTATACTAACATGGAGACCTAATATATAGAGCATCCGCAACCATACATCAATTTATTTAACTTCCCTAGTTAATTCGTTACCTATGTTTCAATATAAAGACGCGGATCATGGAATTTGTGAAGGAAGGTATGTGACTGGGGGAGGGGGATTGCGACTGGGAAAGGTGTTGGTTGGGGATGGAAGGTGATGGTAGCTTTCTGGTCAGGGTCACGCGGTGAAGCTACAATCGGTAATTTTGGAGGAACAAGGATCAGAAGCTTTGAAACAAGACAGCATATTTTCCGTAAATTGGAAGTTGGTTTGTATTTGTTATTTTTGGTTCACTCTTAAACTGAGTTTTGAGTGCGATATGGAATATATATTTCCTTAAAATATATTATATTTTCTGTTGTAATTAGTTTGATATGTTTATAACGCAAGTGTTCACGTAAACAGTTGCGAATTTTGCATCTTGATGAAAAAAAGGAAAATAAAATAAAGTGACTAGTTGAGAAAACGTTTTGGCGATTCGTTTATATCCCACTATTTGATGCTTTTTGCACTAACCCTTGTAGCCGGTTGTAGGAAAAAGGGTAATCACTCAAACAGAATATTTAAAAAGCGATAACGGAGTTCATCCTGAAAAATTTCTAGCAGGAAACATTGATGAAAATAAATTGTTTAAATCCTTCATGATAGATCACATTAATCATTATTAATGTATTGTTTTGACAATATTTAATAATAAAATGAGAATTTTAGTATCCTTATTCACAGACTAATATGCTTGTTTTACTGAAGTCAGTTAATCTGATCGGAACATTAAATTACCAAGGCAGAGTAAGTAGGGGAGTCCCTAAGGGCAGAAATTTTGCTCCCGTGGGCATTTTTTGAAGGAAGCAAGGTACCTTGTTGTCAGTCGCGTATGCGCGTCACGTCGGTTTTATGACGTCATCAAAATAGCCGCGGAGATATTCTGCTTTTATTTAAATTCACCAATCTTTCTGCGTAAGTTACCAACGTTTAGGTGTTGTGACAAAAACTGACATTTAAATATTTAATAAACACATATATGCATATTTAAAAAAAGTTTGCGCTTTCTTAAAACATTTATATGCAACTTTGTGGTTATTTTAATCAATTAAGGACTGGAATTTGTGTAAAAATTATAAGATTAAACGTAAAACAAACGACTATAAACCTGACAATTATATACACGAAGGGATCTATTGTTTCTTTTCATCAATATGTCGCACAGTAACGAGCCTCAGGCAAATTAAACTGGTCATAAACGAAATAACAACATTTTTTGGATTTTAATTCCGGAACTGTGTGTCCCGTGTTTCGGTCGATAATTTTTATTACTTCTGGTCAAAGTTATTCTCCGGGAAAATATGAAAATCCAGAAGAGGAATGCTTTTCTACGTATTGTTCTCCAGTTTGCTCATCTCAGCAGACACTATGGTAATATATTTATGAGAAGTATTTTGTAAATTTCAATTTCTGGTTTTACATAAGACAAAAGTATAGTGTTTTTGTTCATTGTTCGGTGTTTTGCTGTCATCAGATATCATGTTAATGTAAATAATTTCAGTAAGTTAAGTCTCCATGCATGTATTTTACATGTTAAACATGTTAAATAAGCTTTATTAGTAATAGTTTGTTTCATATACAGAACACTAAGATGTGTAATAATGCCTCGTAAGTCGGCGTTAGCGAATATTGTGGGAGGTTGTAAGATTAAAACCAATGTCGGTCAGGGATAACAAAATTCCGGATTTTTAAAAAAACTTCTTTTACCTCTATATTTTATATCTAAATAATAAACATTATTTAAAAGGTGTAACAACGTTATTATGTTATAATTATTTTTTATTTTAGTCAAAAAGAAGGCTATTTGAAGACAATCTGCTAATATCAAAACAACAACGTTTGGTGGACTATATAGCTTGCATAATATGTCAAAGTAAAACTTAAGAACCGTTGATTGAAGCATCTAAAACCCATGAAAAAGTGTTGGATGTTATCAGAGAAAGAGCGGGCTATTCTGATTGTATATACCCTGAAGTATTTTCCAGACTATCATCAGAAACGTCGTATTCTCTGTTTGATAATAATGCAACGTGGCATTGTTCGTGTTATCAGAACACAGTAAATAAAACCCTCATCAACAGAGCGAAAGAACGATTTAGAAAAGACATCTCTAAACGACGAGGTGTAGCGTGTGATGAGGACACCAATCTCAACAAAAGTTTCACAAGATCCTCAACAAAACCATATGAGAAAGATGTATGCATCTTCTGTCAAAAATGTGGAACAAAACGTTTCCCTCTTCACCAGGTATACACATATGATTATAATATATCAATTAAATTGATTTTCACTTTTTAATCACATGGTGATAAATCACCATACAAAACTAGTCAGACAGAATGTATAATAGATTAAATAAGCAAACGCTAACTTACACATGTGTGATTGAATGAACTGGTGTCCAATGTCTAATCAATGCACGCTATATGCAGGTTATTTCATTTTTAAGACCGTGAAACAGTATTTCATTAATGTCCGCAAAGCAATATAAAGTTTATAGACATAATTAGATTGTTGATCATAATTCATTGTTCACTGTTAAGGTTATTGTCATACATATGAATGTTAAAAAATACTAGTATTTTATAGTATCAGTGATCAGTCAAACAGCACTCTTAAACCGACCAGTCTGTAAATGCCTTAATGTGTTAATCAGATGTTAAACACCATGTCATCCCAACAGCATGATTCTATATTTATAATCAGGTTGCTACAATGGAAGCTGGAAAAAAATTAATTTTACCACATCCGGTGAAGAAAAACGCTATAATCAATTATGTTATATCAGGAAACCAAAATTTGAACTCTTAATAAAACCAAATTTTGTGAAATATCTACTTAAATGTATTTATTATGCCAGAATTTTATGGCAAAATATTGTTGCTATGGCCGCCATTTTGATGACGTCATCAAATTGACCAGACGCGGTTGTCAGAATCTTCACAAACTTTTTTTTTTTATTTAGGACACCATAACTTTTCAGAAAATCACCACCTCTAGCTTCCTTCAAAAAAATCCCACGGGATTCCCTTAGGGACTCCACTTACTGTTGAAAATACGATTATTTATTCATTACATTGTTATTTCCTGACAAACAATTGTCAATTATAACAAAGGGGGCTTTTACTCGTTACAAAGCAAAGCACGAACTAAAATGTCGGCGCAACCTTAGAAACGATAGCACGAAGAAGTAGTCCCTGGAAAAGTTACCATAATCAGTCTAAAAAGTAGAAGAGAAAAATAATCATTTTTTTTTTTTACTTGCATTGAAACATTCAATCTAAGCATGCTTCATGTAAAGTTACGTGGTATTCCTTACGCAACGACGTACCCGGTCAATTCATACCCCGGTACGATATTTCTGTCATAGGGAAACTAGTCGAGTACAGGGTACCATTCGATTCTGTGTATCTATATTGACGTCGTAACAATTACACAATACTCACTACTTTGATCGATGGGTCATAAGACTATTACTTGTTGTTATGCGATGTTGTAATTACAGGTCCACATTTCCTGGGTGTATCTGAAAGTTCACCGGAGAAAGTGTGTATAAATACCAGCTTGATTTTCGATATTGCATCCCCTCATCACTGGCGCATATGAACAGGTAAGCAAGATTTGTGATAAAACTGTGTCAATATGGTGGAACGATTGTAACTAAAATTTACGTTACTGGCATTTAGTTTTAGACTTACTATTTGTAAGTCTAGGGCAAGACTTTGCTTGTATTTCGTTTTTCATTTTGTATATGATTTTTATTTTGGCATGACAATATTTGAAAGTAAAGTTAGTGAATGAAATAAAACATTTGAACTGGTTAGACAAGATTATTAACACAAGTTAACTGGAATTCCTTCACAGTTTCTTTTCAATGAAATGACAAACAGTCTTAAATATTTTCTAGTAATTATGCAACCAAATAATACTTTCAGGATCAACATGAACTATCTTACCTTTACCCTTTCGACCTTGACCCTTATCGTGACCCTCGGCTGCTGCCTTGGAGGCGGGTATGGGGGATATGGAGGTGGATATGGTGGATATGGAGGAGGAGGAGGATATATCATGAATGATGTTGGAATGTATGGTGGCTACGGAGGGGGATATGGCCAGGGATATGGAAAAGGATACGGAGGGGGATATGGCCAGGGATATGGAAAAGGATACGGAGGGGGATATGGCCAGGGATATGGAAAAGGATACGGAGGGAAAGGTTATGACACGTACCAACGGGAGGTGTACATCCCATATCCTACGCCAGTAGGTCCCGCTCCGGGTGCTGTCGCGGGAGCCTCCGCAGCCGGAGGTGACAATACATTCCTTCTGTGTAAGTTTTCAGCTTTCTCTTGTGTGTAGTGACACGGTACATAATATAATATTTTAACCATTATTGATTCGAAATTAACAAGCACCTCTATGTGTTGTTTTTGCGAAATTCTATCATAAAGGGGTTTTAAGTATTCACACCGTATCTAACTAGTGTGAATTGTTTTACATAAGAGTTACATCGAATAATAAGTAACTAATAGATATTAACTTAGGAATTTAAAACATATTTTCATGTTTTCACATATTGGGTTGAAATGATTTGTCCTTTCATGTACAATCCAATTCGTAAAAAGTGAGAGAAAAAAAGGCTAATTTTTGGATTTAATTAGTTGGGATGGTTCATATTAGAGTTAATTCGAATAATAAGCAATTTAAACACAGTAATTAATGAATTTAATATGGTTTTTCCTGTTTTCACATATTGGGTTGTTTTCACATATTGGCACGCAACCCTTCTAATTAAACAGAAGCCCGATTTGGATTTTTACATTTTGGCGTCTAGCATCATTAATAGGAACTTGATAAAACAGGTTGATGGTGCAGTGTAATTCGTTTCTGACCTACCCAATCTATTATGACTGTTATAGCCGCAAACAAATAGTGTGTTTTACGTTCATCTTTCATTACTAATAATTTAGATCTCCTTAGTGTATAAATATCATAGTTCGAAAATGCTATCACATAAATATATATCATATAACGTAACATGATAACGTGACAACAAATAGCGTAAAACATTAATGATATTTAATATTCAGAGAGAACGATTTACTAATATACGTTTACTTTCAGTTGGAGGTGCCATTTTGCTTCTGCTCCTGTTAAGAAACAACAATTCTGGATAAGTCACCACTTAAATATCGGATTACGACGGGTGTGTATGCTCAGATATCACTTACCGTTACCATGTTAACATACAAATGAACAGATATTTTTATTCATGGATGATTTAAACAGAATTAACAAATTTACCATTGGAGGCTATAGTAGGATATATGATGTACTGAAAATAACAATGTCAAAGATTTTTTGTTTGTTTTAGATTTCAGATTTGTTTCCCTTTTGTGCGCAAGACTCCTTGACTGTAGCCAAAGACCCCTGTGTGTTTCCTGTTTTACTGTATATTGGTTTTTCAATAAAGCATTTGTTTCTATAAATGTATTTGTTTTATCTGTTTGTTTTATCAAGATTGAATTGCTGATTTCGCCTTTTTTAGTATGCGTTAAGTGCATGGTATCAGTTCATGTTGTAGGCGTGATTTACTAGCGATTTTCGTTGGATTAATGTGGAAGGCGCTTAAAATAAGATAACTACAGACAAAAATGAACTCTATTTGTATCTTCGAAATAAATTTTGAATTTAAATAACCTGTAAAAGATATATTTTTATTTTTATGTCACTTTCACATATACTGATACTAATGATCGTGCGAAAATATTAATATCTGTTCAGAAAAAACGAGTAGAAGAAGAGATAAATGAACGTATTTGGTCGTAAAGTTCGAGATAAGGGAGGTAGGAGAGAAGTGAGCTTTCGCCTTTTGTTACAGTGTTGGAGATTGGAAAGGAGTATTAGAAATAAGCGTTAGGGTTTGCCTTGGCAGCTTAGTTCTTTAATAGGAGATATGGTTAAAGCTTATATATTTTCGAAAATGTTGGTCGAGAAATATACGGTGTAAAAGACATTTTTACTGTTTGAAAGAGACACAAATGCATATTTAGACCAAACTTTGGTGAAGTTTGGAATCTTAAAGGGCAAGCAAGCATAGTGTAAAAAATATCAAGTTGTCTTGTTTACCTGATCTAGATAATCTTATTTCATACTATTTGAAGGAGATAACTATCAGCTAAGCTTTTCTACACTAAGGTTCAACAAATCCTATAAAAAGAAACATCGTGAGGTAAATGTAATCAATGGTAAGGCATTAATGCTGAAGCCTTCGTGAACATAGTTCACTAGACTTATAACAACATGACAATCTCTCTGGCGACCCAACTGAATATTTATCTAAAGTTCATTTAAATACATATGTCATGCAGGGCTTTATCTCTCTTTTACTTGCTGTGAAGAGGAATATCCCGTAGCAGGAATATACGTTATCATTGATTCACATAGGCATATCCCATGCACGAGTATGAAGTAAGTATCATGTATCGAAGAAAATTGAAACTATTCCTATTAATATCAATTCTCAATTCCGGTTTTTTAAAAATTATTTCGATAAAACAAATCACTATCAATCAACATAATAACAAATCCGCTACTTATAAACACCATCAATCAAGTAGACACCAAAACAACAGGAAATATCACAGCCAATGAGGTAAAACATGGTGTTTCAGACTATAACGGGTTTCCTCATTAGGGATGTTTATGTCTATATACATTTTAATGGGGTTATCTAATTACAAAAGTAATATGTTGATTTGTATTTGAATCGGGCCTTTTACTTGTCAGATTTACAAATATTGTTTTCATTAAATGACTTGGTAACTGCAGAGTTCTATATTTGTGATATTGAGAATGATTTGACAATACATTTTTAATTAAACACCATACGAATAGAGTAAATTGTTAAGATAGGCTATATATACCCATGTTAAAGCATTACTCGATCATTGATCACCGTTTTGTGTTCGAGCTTGGTATATCAATTTCCTCATGACAGCCAACACAGCATAACTAATGCTGCTTTAGATATACACACATGCTGTATAAATACCAATAAATAACATCAATGTTTATATAAGATTCGAAAAAGTTAATCAGGCTTCTTTTTGTTTAGTAATCATATATCCATATAACAATTACTATGATAACCAGCCTTATGTTGATTTCAACATATTTTATTGACATAGAAGAATGTTACACTGTCAAAAGGATTGGACAACAGGCTTATAGCCTATATAAGTCCTCTCCATTGATGGTAGGTATATGGACATAATGGATTGATTTTATAATAATAAGATTTTGCTTACTGTCAAAAATTGGTCATTGTAAATCAGTAACATATTTGGCGTTAGAACCGTTTTTTTCTCTCTTTTTTCTCTCTTTATTTTTATGTTTAAGACAATATGTCACTACAAAAATAAATGTACAGTACTGTTCATTAATAATATGATATAAGCATAACTATTTAGTAACGGATACAATATGAATATGTAGGAATTGGCTCGATGATTTAATTTCTGGTACATGAAAAATTTAATCAACATACATTTTATTTTGTAATAATATATTTGTGTATCCATTATATTTGGTAATTAGTGTCTGCCATATAACAGTGTATTAATTGGATTTAGTCTGCAGTATACAATGTAGGTAAAATATATATATTGGTATTAGACCGCATATACATATAGTATACAAGCTTTAATATCAGATTGAAGACCGCACAGTCCTTGTGTTACGTTTAGGTCTTCAACTGAACACTGTACAGGATCCAGAGTAAATATTATTGCGGTATAATTCACAGTAATGCATTTGAGTACATATATGAAAAAAATGGAGATCTTAAGTATGTACACTAAAAATCAAAGATATAAGTAGTATGGGAGAATATAAAAGGAAAGCATAACAATATCATGATAACCAGCCAGAGATGCACTCCCGTACGAATGGATGTTGTTTTTATAAATAAGTGTTATTATCTACAAATATATATACATGTGTATATATATTAATTCAAAATGTGTCAAGTTGCCTGGTATTATACTCGATATTCAACAAATAATTTAGTTTTAACTATATATTTTAGAATAGAGCTAAGAATTTCCATATTTACGCCTTCATTACATGTTTGACAGCCATATAATAAGTTGGTGAGATGAAAATGGTTATGTTTTCCAATAAGTTCAAGTTCATTTTTTAGTAATGCTCTTTGGACTGAAAACAGAGGACAGTGAAGAAAAAAATGTGAGACAGTTTCGTGGTTTAAATCACAAGAACACATAGGATTATCTTTTAAATGATCAATATATAGGTCAAAATTTAAGTTGCTACATTCTAAGCTGACAAAGTATGATATTACCCTTCCATGATCCTTTATTTTTGAATACATTTGAAACGCTCACATCTTCCTCTTCACTGATATTTGACATGTTTATAAGTTTCTTAAAAATGTTAAGGGAGGTTGCTTGTACTGTAGTAGGTGAGAGTTTATTAAACTCGCGGAGCATTGAAGGAAAAAACTATGATAGTAGTTGTTTGATCTACAGAGTGGAGGGCTAAATATTCTATTTCTACGCAATGAATGTATATTTGCTTCATTATTGTTAATAAAAGGGATGATTGATTCTTGCAAGTATAAAGGTGCATGGCCATGTAGTATTTTGTACATTAATATCAATTGATGATTTTTCCGACGAATTTCTAATGGTTCCCACCCTAATTCCCTATAAAGTAAGTGATGTGATGTTCCTCTTCTCAGCCCTGTTATAATTCTTGCTGCTTCCAGGTGGATAGATTCTAGTAAATTTTTTAGTTGGGTTGTACAATTATTCCAAATTACATCAGCATATTCAAGTAAAGGTCTTATGAATGCAAAATATATTTTTATAAGAGTTTCTCTGCTAAGTTTATATTTCAAACAGCGTAGTATATTTATTCTAGTATATGCTTTTTCATAAATAGTTTGTATATGGGATTCCCAGGTACCAAGTGTTTATGAGTAGATTCATTAGAAATTACATCATTTTGAAATAAAATTGGTGGTAAAGCAACTTCTTTTTTCCAGGAGAATAATGCAGATTTTGTTTTTGTTTGATTGAAATTTACATCCCATAGTTTAGCCCATTCACTAATATGTTTTAAATCATCTGTAAGAAGTTGTGCAGACTGATCAGGATTGTTATCAACAATGACATATAGGGAGGTATCATCAGCAACGAGTTTTACTTTACTTGAAACAAGATCAGTAATTTCCTATTTGAAAGGTAATTATGGATCCAAGATAATAATTTACCTTTGATTTCATAATTACTTAATATTTTAACAAGACCTGTATGCCAAACCCGATCAAAGGCCTTGCTTATATCACAAAATACAAACCTAACTTCTTTACCTGGTCTAAAGCCGGACTAATTGAAGTTAGGACATCAGGAAGTTCAAGGTTGTTAGATGAAGATGAGATAGAAGTGAAGTATTTACATTTATTTAGACAGGCAGCTTTTTCACTCGGGTGATAAAAGATTTCAGGGGGGGGGGGAAGTGGATGACTTATTGTTAAATTTTAAAACGGTTTTAGCTATTTTCCACCATTTATCAGGGGGTATATTTTTATCATCAAGAGAATTTTGAAGTTTAACAATGAAATTAGATTTTGCTTCTCGAATAAGGCTGATTACTAAATTCCTAATTATTCCAAAGCGCGTCCAGTGATCAGGGTTATTGGTTACTTTTGCCTTTTTATGAATTCTATTTCTTTGCCTCATTTTAGTTCTGATGTCATGGTTCATCCAAGATTTATCATTTGGTCTTACTGTAATAGTTTTACATGGTGTATATCTTTCCATCTACTCGGTGATTGCATTATTTATGATGATACTAAATTCATTTAAATTGGATTGGTTAGCTAGTTGTTGCCAATCCATATTCAGTAGACATTCATTCATTTGATTAAAATCAGCAGCGTTATATTGCCAGATTTTCTTTATATAAGAGTTTTGCTTAAATACGCAATATGATATACTAATATGTACTGGAGAATGATCGCTACAAAATGGATCGCCTACTTGTGTACCTCTTATAATATTTGTATTGTTTGTAAATACAAAGTCGATGCAACTAGAGCTTTCTGGTGTAATACGTGTGGGTTCGTTTATTAGATTTATAAGTTAAATTTAGAAAGAAGTCTTGATAGGTGGGAAGTTGGTTGAAGAGAAAGAAGATTAACATTAATGTCCCCTACTAATAAAATATCTAGAGAAAGGTCTGATGCTTTTTCAAGTATGCCATCAAGTTTCGTGTTTGCTGATAGTTACTTCCAACCATAGTAGCTCAATATCATCTATTTCAAGATCATGTCTCCCTTGGTTAAAACAGAATCTTTATAATAAACCCGTACACCACCTCCCTGTCTATTAAGTCTGTCTTTTCTATGGAGATTTATCGAATGAGAATCAATAATAATATCACAGTTTGGGATTTCAGGTTTAACATGCGATTCAGTGATAAAGATAATGTCATTGTTATTTAGTTCAGCTTCATTTAAGTCAGTTTTAGTACGTATAGATCGATAATTCAAATGGACAATATCTAGATTTCCTAAGGGACCAGGGTTTTCCTCTATATCAGACGATACTGTCAATAACACGAGCATGATAGTGTATATAAATAATAGGTTATTCCAATCTACATAACTACTTAACATTAAAGTTATTAGGCTGTTGTTTAGGTAAGAAGGGTGGCATTGTTTTGGCAGCATACATACCTGGCGATATAAATATAGGGATGAAACACTTGATGAAAATAAATGAACAGACTCAAGTGCCCTTAATATTGAAACAAGAGAAAACTTACCCATTGTCAAAAATGACAAAGATTAAGATCTGGAGCTGTTTCAAAAGGCACTCGAGTCTGTGATCCGGCAAGAATACATCCATGGCTGGCATATGATTGTTAAGCAGGGGTTTCGGAAGGGGATATAGGGTTTCTAAGAGGGATACACAGTTGGTAACAAAAATACATACATGATATCTATAGTGGTGGAGGAATCGTAAGGTTCCTCCATCAGACGCAACACATGGTGTAACAAAGCTCGCGGTTATACGGAAGCTTTTTATACTATAATACAATCATATTTAATACAAACATTTCTATGATAAAGACTTTGTACACTATCTTTGTGGCTTAAACATTATACGCCTAAAGTAGTATGTGAATAAGTTATCGAGTACATTTTCCTGGTAATGAGCTTAATGAGGATTGTGCAAGGATATTACACCAGATTATATAAAAACAATGGATTTAACCACGAGGGAAAACTGAGAAAATGCATGATACATATTGAGAGAGGTTAGATAACCTTACTAATATTTAATGATTAATAAGGTAAGATTGACACTAAAAGTAGTTGCTGTACACATGAGACTTGATCTAGTATTGTTGCAAGGATGGCAGGACATATGTGCTAGTCAAAACAGAAGAATGTCAGTTACACTAATGCAAGGGATATGTCAGCTCTTATACAGTGATTATGAAAGAGTTTGCTACTACTATTGGTCGACAATCAGGATTAGCATTGATTACTATTCGGTAACCTGGATAGGAAATGTATCTTGTATCTAATAAGTAGATACCAAGGAGAATTGGACAGATAAAGTAACACACCATATGTAGACTGGTATTCTAAAGTAAGGTTGACATATATGGGGTTGTCAGTACTATATATATATACCATAGTGTACGTTGAAACTACTATATATGCCTTTGGGTTGCCGAAAGTCATCTGGCATTGATAAAAGATTCATTTAGTATACAGATAATATTGCCTAACACTTAGGAAGGGGGGGGGGGTACATTCTTATGGGTTGTGGCCATGGTTTATCATAGAAATGATCGGGATCTATGGATTGATATGATCAAGGATGTAGACTTAGCATAAGTTCAGATTTATTAATTTTAGCTAGATTGGTTTGATAAACTTCTCAAAAACATGTAATATACACACTCATCATGCCATGGGCATGGACATATGTGTCATGCATGTTTGGATATATGAGAGAGAGAAAAATGGATACAGACTAGAAATTACAACTCATGCATACCTTTCAGAAAAATCAAGGTACATGTACGTCTGTACACAAAATATACCTGTTTTTCATATAAATATATGTATATACATGACGCACATGGAGGGGAGGTGGATGGTATGTCTCTGGTTGTGTATATCAATATAAGATAATGTAGTACAATAAAAATGCTGTTAGCAAAAATACTCATTTCTCCCTAGTATCTTCTAGATCGACTGAATATCAATTAATATATGTATAAATTGGGAGATAATGGTAAACACATGGTAAACACTTTATTCCTTTGGCAGAGGGGTGAACAGGTTGGAAACAGCTGTACTGGCGGTGGACTGGTTTCTGTATTTGATG
The DNA here is from genome assembly GCF_002113885.1 of Mizuhopecten yessoensis. Classification (NCBI taxonomy): domain Eukaryota; kingdom Metazoa; phylum Mollusca; class Bivalvia; order Pectinida; family Pectinidae; genus Mizuhopecten; species Mizuhopecten yessoensis. Next base: position 96,898 of record NW_018405547.1, read on the forward strand.
TAAGTACGTCTAGGAGTGAGGAATTCAGCAGATGAGGGTTTGGAGCCAGTTCGATTTTGGCGGATAGGTGGATCAGGGTATGAGGATAATTCGGACAGGGGAGTGACAGTAGCTTTTTCTCCGGTGTTGCTACGAATTACAATCCTGCCGTCTGTGGTCCAGGTGCTGCTGATGAGTTTCCTGCTCTTGAGAAACCGTGCCTTGGCGTAAACCTTGGCACGCTGACTGGTGAGGGCCTCATTAAGAAAAAGTTTCTGTAGAGCTGGGTGAGCAAGATATTTGGGCGAGGTGGTAGATGGGTTCATGACCGAGGAGGGCTGGGTTTCAGCTGGAGGCTGGTCATCAGCGACAGGTTTCTTGAAGAGACAGAACCTAGCTTCGTATATCTGGGCTCTGATTCTGTAGGAGAGGAACCGGACGATGATATCGCGGGGGTGTAGTGACGACCGGATGCGACCTACTTATATTGTTTAGGTCGATATGGACTCCAAGTCGTTCAATACATGAATTAATAACAAGCGAATCGGTGTCCTCGTGGTTGGACTCGGGGATGCCCGGAATTTGAGACAGTTACGGCGGGAGTACTGTTCCATGTCGTTTAGCCGAGACTCAAGCTCGGCTATCTGGCGATGGAGCTGGGGTATCCATAGGCTGGATAGTAATGACTCCTTGAATAGGCTGTTATTCATGAGTTTTTCAATGACTTCACTTATTACTTCAGGGTCTTTGATTTCATTGATATTGGCAACATTAGCGAGATTATCAGAATTCAATGTGGATAGTGTAGAATGATACGTTGATAGAGGGGTAAAGTAACAAAATTTTCAGCGAGTCGGAATGAGAGATAAAGATGGCGTCGGATAACCAACCTTATGACAATATATGGATTATTGGGTGAGTTCTATATAAACCCCTGACTGTGGTTGAACTGATCTGTGTTGGGGCGGTATTGCGAGTGTTGGTTAATGTTAAACAAGCGATATATCCGGGCCTATAGGCAATGATTTATGGTCTAGTGGTTAAGAAATGCGTTAAGTTTCTTCAGGCCAATTCCGCATAAGCTATGCACGGTCACTTAAATCAAAATAGGTCAAGGTTTCCATAAGATCATATGAGATTATGCGCAGTAAAACATGAATAAGTTGTATTGGTCTGAATATCTTTAATACTAAGTAGAACTTCTTTCTCATTTTGTTTGGTTTTCATTTAATTTGGTCGTTAAAAGAAAGAAGTGGTGTCTAGCTCACACACAATATTTAACCTCAAGTAAGTAGTAATAGTGGCTAGGCTTATGCTGGGAAAATATCCAACCATCCAGAGAATGACATTTCTTTATAAAAAGCTCCTTCTATCAGATTAATTGATGTTTTCACTTTGTACACTACCACAACTCAAACTGAAGTGATTATGACTTCTGGCCCAGAACAATTCGCAAATTTCCCAAAAATCCATTTTTGGCGTTTATATTATATTATTTTATTATATTATAATGCTAAACAAATCACACAGACCATATTGTCTGTGAATTTTTCACAACTTTTTATTTTCATTATCATAAATATAATTTATCTGCAGTAAAGCTGATTGATGGGTGAGTCCTAATTTGAGCAAGTATGTTATTGTTATTGTTGTTGTTCTACAACTCTCTAATATTGTTATTGTCTATATTAAGAAGTGTTATGTATTTGTTGTGCGTGTTATTGTTGCATTTCTTTGTTAATAGTAGCTTATTAATTTAATCAATTTCATTATCAAATAAGTTTTGACTCCCATAGAGAGAAGTTATATAGGCTTGCCTGTTATTCGATGAATTTGACTGTTCTATCCATATAAATTATATGTAAAACAATTTGAAAGGAACTAAAAAGGTGCTGATGCTCTAAATCAGCCATAGTATATATTTTAATGGGTTTTTTTTTCAAAATAACATCAGGCATCAGGATCAGTAAATATTTGGCAGTGTCCGAACAAGATCACCATACATAGTCGATGCGTTTGAATTTTACCTTTATATTGCGTAACATATATAGGATACCACCTGCTGCCTAACGACGGTGTCCGGGTGTATTCTGGTAAGCGTTCGCGTCCGGTGTGAACTACGACTGTTATTTGTACTGGGCTGGTCCGGGTGTATTCTGGTAAGCGTTCGCGTCCGGTGTGAACTACGACTGTTATTTGTACTGGGCTGCGTACCCCATATGATGGTGTACTATCAGACAGTTAGCGGAAATGACCACCAGGATTTGTGAGAGCTGAGGTAAAGAGTATAGTATATACACCTGCAAATATACTGACCTTTCATCAACACTGTTTACAGGACAGTAAAAAGGTAAGCATACATAATTATATAAATCTTGTCTAATTTGAGAGGTTATTAACTTGTATTTGATACCAATGCTCTAATTAATTTTTATATATCAATTTTCACAACGGTAATGTATAAAAAAAGTCTGTTAAAATGATCTAATAACAATTGAAACATAGCCATTAAAATATAACAGGATCACTAACTCACTTACATTATGAAGTGTTATAGGGTAAAATTTAACTCCTTTTGGAGGTAGAAATCATGACAGTGCTACATGAGTTCCATTTAACGTATTGTTGAAACGCTTTCTATGGTTACAGCAATTTCTATTTTTTCACCGTGAATAAGTGTGTTTTTGGCTATTTTGATTGTCTTTGTATATCAACTTAAAGATATAATTTAGTCCGTTTGTTTATATTAGGAATATTTACATTTGCCTTTTAACCTTTTTTAATTTTCATTGAAGTACAAGGACCAGCATGAGGATCACTATCAGATCCCTCGTGTCCTTGACCCTTCTCGCGACCATTGGCTGTTGTCTTGTGGATGGCGAGTATGGGGCATATGGAATTGACAAAGGGTACGGTGGATATGAAGGAGGATATGACATGCACGAGAATAGACATGGATATTACGGAGGTTATGACGGGTACGGAAAAGGGTACGGAGGTTATGGTAGCGGATATGGGGGAGGAAAAGGTTACGGAGGAAAAGACCACGACATGCAAAACAAGGCTTTGTACGTTCCTTACCCTATGTCCACAGGTCCTCCTCTGTCAGCCCTCATGGCGGCCTATGACAGCGACAGAGGTACTAGTGATATCCTGTGGCTTATCCGTGAGTATTATCAAACTGTATGCTGCGACTCTCAAGCCTATCAATAGATATTTGAAAATATCTAAATAGTATCCTGTTTTTAAATTGACCCATCTTTGGTGGATATTTCGATCGAGGTTATAAATTGGCTTACAATCAAATATTATATACACAGCAGTGGAGCTGCTAACGTATTGGTTGCAGGCTTCCGTCTTCATATTTATTTATTTTTTGCCAAAGATGACATATTGTTTGAGAATTTATGAAGATCTTTATTGTAAATTTTCTTTAATGTGAACTATATATTTTTAAAGGTAAATTTCTTAGTACTGGCAGACAAGCATATCGCAATTAAAACACCGTATATAAACCTAAACATGTATAAGTTATATATTTATAATATGCTTTGCTATAACTGGCATTTGTAGTCGGATGTATCCTGTTGTTTTCCCTGCTGTACAATAACAGCACTAATAGATAGATTCAGTCCGAACGTCAAGGTTTATCACGAGTGACTATGAGATTGGAGGCTATCGGATCAATTTGGTAAGTCTGAGTTAGATCATACCTATAAACAATCATATAGAAATTAAAAATGTCAGTGATATCAAATATAATGTTGTTTATTTAAATGTTAAGATACATTGTATATACACGTACCACGTACCATTTGCAAATAAAACAACAAAGCTTATCTGGCCTTTTTAATCTTAGTAACAAAAATACATAATATAATACGTTTGTCCGATTTTTTCTTTCAGATAATTAGTTTGAGCACAAGATTTCATTGCTGTTACGAAAGACCCATCGGTGTTTCTCCCCGCATTACATGTTTGCAATCTTTGTTAATAAAGCATGGAAGCAGTTTTTGTACTTTGATTGTATCTGAACACGTTTGATATTGTTTGTAACTGTACAACATAACGACCTACGGTCATATAACAGCCTTAGCTTTAACTGTTTAGGCCACGATGTCAAACATTTAAAAGTTGGAAAACTGCTTAAACGAAAAAAGCAAAATAAGATACAAAAAAAAAAAACAAAAAAAAAATATAATGCGCGATTATCTACGAGCATTTTCAGTTGAAGCACAGTTACAAAAACAGAACAAGAATAGTACTGAAATAATGATAGAAGGATTCCGTTCATTCATAAGAAAGATTAAATGATTGTAATAGCATATATATTTTGTAAAACTATTGAAAATGTTTATTGGTAAATATTTCTCTTATAAATGACCACAAAGGAATATTGACGTTGTATGAGCAATCACTCTATGAAAACGAAACATTTATGTTTTATCCATGTGCAGTCAATAATCTGTCTTATTATAAATATCATTTAGATGTTTCTGGCACGATAATGTACCATTGAAACGAATTTCTTTTTATGCCCATTTCAATGCAATTCAATACATATACATTTAAAAAAAGGAGGAATGTGTTTCTTGATGTCACACTCCGTGGAATTCATTTTGTTATTATTAAGGAAGGTTTAAATGTATGCCTGTTTATTGTTAACAGCCAAAGGAGAACAAAATCATTGCAAATATTTTTCCAAGTATATTTCAACAATTTGAACTTCGTGAAAGCATTTGATTACTGTATTATCAAATACTTTATTGTTTTAAATAATGGTACGACTATTTAATGGAAGAAGTTGTATGTTTCTTTGTTTAATTCTATACAACCAAACACATTCTGATGGCGTCCATAGTTAATGTCGATTTGATATAAAAGTAATCAATGTTTGTTGTGCCAGAAAGTTGGCAGATAATTAACGATTGATATACTCTTTCGATACGATGACAAATGCATTTTTGTCATTTATTTCTGTGTCTGCAATAGGCGGATATTGCAACAGGTGAGTCCAGATATATACAGGACCACTATACCTGGATGGCGATATAAGTATGGGATATAACTATGAGATTGTATTGCAGGATGGAACGGTGGAATATTGATGTTGGATATCACTCCAAGGTTATGGATATTAATGTAAGGAAATGGAGATCACTCTAGTATAATGGAGAAAATCTCTACGGTAATGAAGATTACTGTAGGATAATCGAGTTTACTGTAGGGTAATATTTCTCTTGCAATTATAATTTATCCGTAACAAAACTTGACCAAGGAAGAGTTTTGAAATCATTCAAAACAATCGTTAATCTTGTCCAAACTTTCTCTTCAAAACATTATTTAAATCGAACAGCATACCTGTCGAATGACCAACCAAACAACAGACGAATACCTAAGTGTCAACCAAACCATAATTCAAACGTCTTTTGTTTCATCGACGACATCCGACACGTACATTTAGATCAAATACAAGGGATGTCACGTGTCCACACTGAGTATTCCGTTAATGAGAGCATACTTGTGCGTGTAATCCAAGTGATGTCACGTGTCCACACTGAGTACTCCGTTACTGAGAGCCTACTTGTGCCTGTAACCCAAGTGACTGATGTTCAAATAAAGCAAAGAAAACATGTTTCTAAATAAAGTCATAATGGCGACCATAAATTATAGTCTTTATCAACCTGCTACTCCAAAAACCTTGTGCTGTACTTTTGTTCTTCATGAGTCGACTGTCAGCACATAAGTCATGATAACCTTGTGCTGTAAGTTTGTTCTTCATGAGTCGACTGTCAGCACAAAAGTCATGATAACCTTGTGCTGTAAGTTTGTTCTTCAGGAGTCGACTATCAGCACAAAAGTCATGATAACCTTGTGCTGTAAGTTTGTTCTTCAGGAGTCGACTATCAGCACAGAAGTCATGATAACCTTGTGTTGTAGTTTGTTCTTCAGGAGTCGAATATCAGCACAGAAGTCATGAGAACCTTGTGTTTTACGTTTGTTAATTAGGAGTCGACTATCATCACAAAACATTGTGTTGTACGTTTGTTCTTCAAGAGTCGACTATCATCACAGAAATCATGATATTTTGACATAGTCTTTGAATATTATCAAAGTTGCCGACCTGACTAGGATGGGTATATACGATAATACTAATGAAGTATGTAACAAGAGTTACGGTACCTGATCAACATATCCGTAAATATGATATACTGATTCGTGAAGTTTTAATAGGACGACACAAGGACATACAGCTTTTCAAAGAAAATACTTATATACAACCTTCGATCAAATTATCTTTTCTAATTCGCATTGCATTCGAACTTAATGTATTATAAACTTAATTATTTAACCAAATAAGACTGCGAGGGGAAATATGGCCTCATCAGTAAGTACTTTCGAGTGCAGAATTTAATATGCAATGTATGGCAAATGGTTAAACATGGTTACAACAGTGTCTTAAAATGATGTCAGTAATATTTTTATGCATTTTCTCAATCATATGTGTATGTGTGTTACGTTGATCTGCTGGTTCCCGAGGTTTGCCTTAACCTTCATAGCCACACTAACATATTTTTAGTTATTAATTGCACGGTTCAGAAAATACACATTTCACTAATCATTTATTTTGAAATTAGCTTCTAATTCTCTTAATTTTGAAACTTAAAAAAATAAGAGATTTTTACGAACCTCCTCTTCTATTTCAACAGCAGTTGATACCAATAAGGATTTTCAACCTTTTTGGCCCCTAGCATCATTGATGAATGCTAGGAGGACGAAACAGCGATTTTTATTTTTTACTTCTTCAATTGTCTAATTATATCAATTTTAAAATATATTGTACAACATTTTTAGGATATTTCAAGCTGTGTACCCGCTAGATAGTACCTTACTCAGATTCCCAAAACGGGAAAATACAAAGTACGCATCTACACAAATCCCTGTTATTCAGGGATTGAAAGTTTCCAGGGAAGAAAAACACTATAACACAGGGATGGATATGCACAGAAACACACACAGAACATGTAAAACTCACCGACCGCGATAACACGCACAGAAACACACACATAACATGTAAAACTTACCAACCCCGATAACCCGCACAGAAACACACACAGAACATGTAAAACTTCCCGACCTCGATAACACGCACAGAAACACACACATAACATGTAAAACTTACCAACCCCGATAACCCGCACAGAAACACACACAGAACATGTAAAACTTCCCACCCCCGATAACACGCACAGAAACACACAGAACATGTAAAACTTACCGACCCCGGTAACACGCACAGAAACACACAAAGAACATGTAAAACTTACCGACCCCGGTAACACGCACAGAAACACACAAAGAACATGTAAAACTTACCGACCCCGGCAACACGCACAGAAACACACAAAGAACATGTAAAACTTACCGACCCCGATAACACGCACAGAAACACACAGAACATGTAAAACTTACCAACCCTGATATCACGCACAGAAACACACACAGAACATATAAAACTTACCAACCCCGATAACACGCACAGAAACACACACAGAACCTGTAAAACTTACCACCCCTGATAACACGCACAGAAACACACACATAACATGTAAAACTTAACGACCCCGATAACACGCACAGAAACACACAGAACATGTAAAACTTACCGACCTCGATAACACGCACAGAAACACACACAGAAGATGTAAAACTTACCAACCCCGATAACCCGCACAGAAACACACACAGAACATGTAAAACTTACCAACCCCGATAACGTCATACCAATTAGGTACAAACTTTATTTTAGGCTCGTGGAATACAGGTGCTAATATCCGTTTTGTTTATTCGTACGATCTAATAATCAATGCCATTTACTTTACCCGATTCCACAAATATTGACGATGTATTTATAAATATTGATGACGTCACTTATTTTTCCACCAATCGAAGTGATCATCAAATTACAAGCAAGTCAAGTATGACGTTCATATTCTCCCATACCAACATACAAGTTATTAATGAACTACTAACCAGTCAAAGTATTATTTTCATAAATTGTTTCGTACCTTTTCTGTGTTATTTTCTACTCGAAAAGTTTTGTAGGACTTTTTATGCTTTATATTTTGCATGTAGCAACCATTTTGTTAATTTTAAGAATCATTGCATTCATACAAAAATATATTCCCTCATTGATATCAAAAATCCATTTCAAATGACATCGTGTACATTTCAGGAACTTTTGGCTTTAAACACTTGAACCTACATGTTACGAGGAAAATGATTATCAACTGATATCTCAGTCGTTTTAAGTAAAGTTAGCTTCACAACAATTAATTTAAAATCCGTACCTAGAACTTTTTCGAATATTCATTCATAATACTTAAACTTTCATTATCTAAACTTTATTTATTTTACAACAATTAAAAACAAGTGATTTCATCCTATATTAATAACTAGTGTTGGCCCGGATGTTAGCGTGCGTCATTGTCCTAATAAGGGAGGAAACCAGATTATCCAGAGAAAACCGAAGAGTCGGGCTGGTGAACTCATGCCTTTTCATGTCCGGTCGGGGAATCGAACCCCGGCCGCCTTGGTTCTAATAGTTATTTAGAATCTGCAGCACTATTATATGATTTCAGTCGTTACCTAGAATTATCAGAAAAGCTTTATTTATTTTTACAAAGTAAATGATTGTGCGGAAATAAATCAAACAATTATGGCATAATTTTTGCAGCAAACTATTTTTATTGACACAAAATCTTGGTTTTAATTTAAAGTTTTGATGACGGCGCATCCTTTCTTGAAACCAGGAAAAGTCTGAAAGCAGATAAAAAATAATCACATGATGTAATATAGTTAGTGTTTTCATTGTGACAGTGCAGTGTGATTACGATCATAACAACACACTATAGGAAATTTATTTTTATAATATTCTTCAATAAATACTAATACGTTTTGTTGAAATTTTGGTGCAATGTGTTGAAGTGTGTAATATGTTTATTTTTCATATAGATCGAGGCAAAAAAAGACCTGTACATACCTAAAACAGCATCATTGTCCATTTTGGATTTTCCCGACAGACCACATCCTCTATCCTAAGGTAGAAGACCCCAGTATGGGAATAAGAAGTATGGCTAAAACTGCAAGACAAAAAATCATACTTATCTGAATTTTTTCACTTATATAGTCATTTCTTCATTCATCATGAAAACAAATTTCGGGTTCTATTTTACATCAATTGAGATCGTGAAAAGGTTTGATGTTTTGTTTGTTGTTGTACAAAGTGCGAACTGTATATATATATGCCGCCATATGTAAAACACGAGAACTATATTTGATAAGTTTCTAACAAAACTATACTTACAGATTAGCACACGTTCCCTGTACAGTGTAGATACCGGTGGTTCTGGAGGCAAGTAGATAGGTGAATATGAATTCATGTTATTTAGGCTAGGCCCATATAGCCCGTAGCCCTGACCGCCGTATTGACTTCCGCTGTAAAGGTTGTTTCCAGCTCCATATCCTCCATACTGGTCACTGTAACTAACTTCATATCCTCCATACTGGTTATTATAACTTTCTCCTTTTCCCCCGTACTGGCTATTGTAACTAGCGCCATACCCACCAGCCACACACAGCAGAAGGATAACGGGGGGCACTACTACAGTGCTGAACCTCATGGTTTCCTAGACAAATTAGAGTAAAATAGTTATATTGTATATCTTATTATGTTTAAGTACATTTGATGTGTAGTTCTTACAAATCTTTATGATCATAACTTCTAAAAGCAGTTACCCCGTTATATGTACCGTAACACTCGTTATATAAACTGTGTAAGAAATAAAGACGTTTAAATTGTAACATCATGACTTTAAACCGAATGCTGACGTTACAAAGAAAATCAACTCAGAGTCTAAATGTTGATATTTGGGAATTCGTGTCAAAACGGAATATTGCATGAATTCCATTACATATCAGATTAATAAAATATGTGACGATATATAAATGTAGCGTACCACAGATTCGCTTGAATTAAGAACTATCACACTCTTGTCATAAATCTAAAATGAACTGGAAATTCCTCTAATTTTTAACAAATATGACGTCATATCAAATTAAAATTGTATCAATGTTTACGGCACATTTCATGCTTATATTATTTATGTACATGAACCACTTCTTATGTGAAAACTTGTTTAACTCATTTGTAACATATTGCATTTGTCATTTCAAATATCAAACTGGCGGACAGATACAAAAACTGAAGCAAAACAATTAAAAAAAATATCCAAAGTGTAGGGAATAAGGAGGCAAACGTTAAAGGGACTGGTCGGGGGGGGGGGGGGGATACAAAATAAATGGGTCTAAATGCGTTCTCTGGCCTTCCAAAAGTTATACCACGGCAATATGATGGTCGAGTACTGCTTGCAATGTCCAGTTTTGACCATTAAAATCTCGGGGAAGCCCCGCGTAAATTTAGCGCATTCCTATTTATATATGTCACATGGTTGTTTCGAAAGTGAGGCAGTGAAGATAACAACAGTAGCACGCCGTCATGTGCCATGTCGGCCTCAACTAGCGGAAAAGACAGAAATACTATACGTAAATAATTGTTTTCAAAGGTCATGTATGATGCAAGTGTAGTATTCCTACTTATGTGTTGTTGTTATATATAACGGTATTGATACATCGTGCCTGTCATGACTTTTGCATGCATCTTTTTCTTTCGCCGCGATGTTTACATTTGGCCTGGTTGATGACGCGTTAGGTAAAATTACATCACTGATCTGGGTCAATTGAGAGTTTTAAACTGCCAGGTGACGATTTAGGACTTCTTTAATATAATTATATTTTTTACTCTTATAGGGTGAATTTCAGCAAAATTTGAATCGGCATATTTCATAAAAAGGTATTTTAAACATGTGTATGCCATTTTAGCAAATATGACATTATTTTCCCCGACCAGCCCCTTTATAATTCCTCTTTTATTTACTATAAATCTATGTTGTCAATGGACGAAAATGTTTTAGATTACTTTCAAAGTTCGCTTGAAAGATTAACGAAAACACTAATTAACTCATTTTACAGTTATCTAGGACAAACCTACAAACACACATTTATATAATGTTCAGGTGATGTATCATACGTTACGTCATTATTGATTCTAACGGTAGTCAATATACCGATATACTTGGTCGTTATGATATTTTGTCTTAAAGATGGTGCATGAAAAAAACCCTAAAACAGTTAACTGATTATTTGCCAACGTTTAAAAAATATCTCAATTGTTTTAACAGTATGTAGATATTCAGACATTTAAATATATCTCAGAAGGGAATTGAAATCGTACTTATCAGATGCGCGCTTTGCACTTATAAGTAACATATGTATAAGCATTGGGTGCCTGACAAGTTCATCCAAATATAGGGTTTAACTAGACATAAGTTAAAAACAACACAATAGACCAAAACTCCTTTATCACAATTACAGGTACTTTATAGATAAAAGTTACACACATATACACATGTGATCGCACGTTTAAATATCAGTATTAAAACAAAAACAATTATATTAACTTCACCATATATTTCGTTCAGTATCTCAACGTTCAAAGTATAAATATATAGATGTAACTTACTGGAAGTAGGAGGTATACCGCGGAATACCTTACCAGCTAGATGCTTCCGAAAGAAGAAAGTATCGCCCACCAGCACAGGATGAGACTATTCACCGCTGGTGATGTATCCGCGTTATGCGGAAGTCCGGTGTAGGTTACACGCCATGCTGATGTCAGAAGTCAGAGGTCAACAATGGTCGATATCAGATTTAATGATATACTGTATGTGTATTGAAAAACAATACTAAACCACGCACTAGCGTTAATATTCAAGGTGCAAATCTAGATACAACTTTCTAAGTGTAGATAGATACAAACAAGACACAGGTAAGATATTACCTTATTGGTGCATAAGACAGCTTTGCTGTATGTAAGATATTACCAAGCGATCAACATCAACAACTAGACGATTACGGTCTGATTTATCAACCAAATTATGCGACTTTGAACAAAGTTATAATTAATGTAACCAGTTGCGCAGGTTTTGTCGTATACGCCTTTATGGTAACTTGCTTTGATTGTGAAGACAATTTGCAAATGAATTATACCGATTTACAGAATCGTGTATAATACATGTAATGCTATTGTGTAATTTGTTATTAAAGTATTGAACTGTTTATGCATTGCATTTATGATACAGCTTTGCAAGCAAACAACATAATGATTTGTTTAAATGCGTGTCATTCAATAAGATCATAAATGCCATACAAAACAGTAAAATGCTTATATTTACGTTTTCTCAACTTTTTACGGGGTTTATTTAGCGTATAAAAAATATATTTAACACTTAATATTTCCGCCTTATCGACAGGGCCTATGTATTAAATATTGTACAGTGTACAAGTAAAGTGTTAACTTATCAATACTGTATTGTGTTGCACTGTATTACAAATGTTCATGAACATTATAAATTCGGCGAGCTACGTATAAAATGTCACTGGTACAATAAGCGACACAGTCTTGATTTACTATAGCAACCTATAAAACATCACTAGTGCGGGCAGGTACATTGCCCTGTTTTACTNACACTTGTGACAGAAAATTGACATTTATGTAAAAATACGTAACATAGCTTATGCACTTTTGACAGAAAATCGTCGG